>NC_092561.1:8410000-8710000 GCF_037975245.1 Apostichopus japonicus
GTATAACTATGCGCATCAATGACATCTGTTGATTTTATGCATTTCAAGGCTATATGAGCGATTTAATAAGACGGTAATCCCCTTTGGTCTATACGGTCGTGGTATATTTAGATATAGAGAGTACCGGTTCTGCTATTTCTTTCCTATCTAGGGCTACATGTGCTCTTTAACTTTAACGTTATCAAATACAGTAAATAGGCTATAGGTAAACCACACTTTGATCCACAGGGTCTTTCCTTTTTTTTATCTTTTTTTTTTTACTATTACCCTGCCGTTATATTTTTTTTTATTTAGTATACGCGTGTACACAACAGGTTGGCACGCGCCTATGTAAGCTTGTTTTTGAGCTGCCAAAAAAAAAATAAAAAAATAGGAGCCACCAAAGAAGGGATTTTGAATAGAGTCGGTCTTCAATGAACCATGTATACAGTGAAGGGTAAACATAGTACTACCAACGCAGAGTAGCCAATGAATAGAACGTGTCTTTGTTATGCAAATTTGGGCACACTTCAGTAAAAGGTTTGTCGCGTGCATGAGGACCCTCGGGGCAGGAAAAAATTTTCTATTCATATTTACGTCTACCGCGTGGATTGAGTGAATAGAGTGCCGAGTATAGCGTGTACAGTTTAAGCTGGTCCCATGAACCGATTCACACGTTCTTTCTCTAGTTTTTAACCAAATTGATTTTTTTTCCTTCTTCTTCTTAGCCTTAAGTGGGTGGAGAAAAAACAGAGAGAAGGAGCATAAGAATAAGAGTTGTATATAGTCTAGATGCTAAATTTGTCTGGGACTATACATATATATTTGTCGTGAAAGAAGAAAAAAACGAAAGGCGATTTTCTCTTCTTGAACGCAGAGCAAAAATATTTTGGTTTATAAGGAAGACCGTATAAAGTGGTTGGACACGACCTGTGACCATAACAACATTATCATTATTATTATTATTATTTTTAATAATTTTTTTTTTGGGGCATATGATCGATTCACTTGCGAAATATTTATAGTTTAAGTAAAGTTGAAAGGTTATCGATGGACCAACCAGTTTGACGGAGAGAGATAGATAGATAGAGAGAGAGAGTCAAAGATAGTATAGAGAGATTTTGACGGCCTGCGAGTTTTGTTGGATTTCTGGATGACACATATTTCTACAGCTCTACATAAGAACAAAAGGATCTGGAAAGTTAAGAAAGGAACAACTTGAGGATAGGTAGCAAATTAATTTCTAAAGACTCGAACAACAAATTTAAAAAGTTTTCTCCGGAATTGTGTTTTTTTTGGGTTCGGTCTTAACATCGATTTTCGCCTTTGTCAGTGTGTGTGTGTGTGCATTTTACGCTTCTTTACGTCAAATGCAATTTTTCGTCAATGCATATTTTTGATAGCAACTTTATTCTACTGCGGACAACAGTATAGGACTATACAGAAGACACTTCTCCAAAAGTTACAAAACTTTTGGGACTTAATTTCTCCATTTCACCACTGATTTATTTGGGGAGTGCTTATTATTAATATTATTATTATTATTCTTTGGAGGAGAAAGCGAAAAAAGGAAATTATTTTCAACCATGACTACTCATATCCTACATACGTCTATGTTACAAAATCAGCCATTTTCATTTAGTGCTTTTAAACCTTGCGGAAATGGTAATTCGATTGTGACAAGCCTACATGACGGCAGTGTGACGAAATCGACGTCGCCGCAAGTAGTAGTCGCTAAGCGTCTCAAGGAAGTTAACGGTAGTAGGAAATTGTCCGGGACCACCTACATGAGAGTGAAAAGACGGTCCCACTTTGGACAGTTAGGTGGGTACCTCCCTCCGCCGGCCCCGGCAGCCGTAGCCCGTCGAAACGAGCGAGAACGGAATCGGGTGAAGTTAGTTAATCTCGGTTTCGCTAGTTTACGGAACCAGCTACCGGACGGTGTCAAAAACAAGAAAATGAGTAAAGTTGAAACTTTGAGATCTGCAGTGGACTATATTAAGCATCTGCAGGAGCTTCTTGACGACAACGATGCGGTCAACGCTGTCTTCAGCCACGGTAGCCAGATGACCCCCTCTCCGAGCGCCACGAGCACCTCGTCGTCACCGGTGCGGTCCCCCATCGGTTCTGCGTCGAGTGAACCCCTCTCACCGGAGGAGGCCGATCTGGCTAATTTTCCTGAGTGGTTTTTGTTGGCCAACTGCTGATTAGTTAGGGCATAAAGACAAAGGTAAGGAATCATAAATATTTAATTCAAGTTTTGATATATTTTGTTGCAAAAGATTTTTTTCTCTTCTTTTTTTCTTCTTTTCCTTAACTCGACAAGTCGAGATATACATTGGATACAGACATTAAACCACCCCACCCCCCCCCCCCCTCTTTTTGAGTTGATTTTGATAAATTCAAGTTTTCGCAGTTACAAGTTATTCTATAAAAAAAAAAGGTACTTCATCCTCATGACGTAACGCAGATTTTATTTGAAATTAATCAGAAGTAAAATTTTTTTTTTCCAATTTTGTCTTTTTTCATGGTCATTCATACCGATATAAAACTTTGTCTGGGCGACGAAAATGTTGAGAATTGACTGAAACTCATTTAACAACTTTCTCATTAAAATTAATTTGGGGGGAAAATGTATTAGGTGTCTTCTTTGACCAATTACCCCTTCTCCTTTTTCCCTTTTTTATTTCCCTTTTTTTTGGGGGGGGGGGAGTACTGCTTTTCTAATAAGTTTTGTAAAGTTGGCTAGAAGAAGGAACAAACTGATTTAAATGGATGTTTTGCCAAAACAATAGAGCAATTAGAAAATAATCCTTTTGAAATGTGCAAAATATTGAGAGAATATATGTAAAAGGGGATAAAAATAACTCAAATAAAAATGTACCTTGCAAAATGCAATTTACCATGGGCCTATGCAAAATGATTTTCTTTGAACTCATTTTTAATGTAGTCCCAATTTCTATTTCTTTTCTACATGTCAAAATATCACTACCAATTCGCACTAATTAAAATATATTAATTCAAATTCTAAAAACGTTATTTAATAGAATGCAACACTGACAACAACAAATACGACCCATTCTTAATAAAACAGAAACGACGCCATATTTGTAACAATTTATATGACGGTTATTATGACAAATTTTATGTATGCTAATTTATTCATAGATTAGCTTAAAGAGAGTTGACCATTTTTTTAAAGTAATTTTTATTAATCTAATTAATTTATTAAATTAATTTTTTCCAATAAGAATACGCATTTATGAGAATGGAATTTTAAAGCAGCTTACTATTTTTTTTTAATGCAGAGGTGATTGTGAACGCGTTTTTTTTTATTTTATTTTTTTAAATGTTAAATATTTAATGAAAATGTAATTACAGTTTAATAGCAAAATGTAATTCCATTGTGAGAAAGAACAATAGTTGTAAAAGCGACGATTAACAATCGAAAGATGGGAGCTGTATTGTTTTAATTAATAAAGCTATTTCTATTTAGATTGTCAATTCCTAACCAAGAAAAAACAAAATCTACCTATAGCTATATCATTCATATAGGAGTTATGACTTTTGATCACAATCGAATCACAGCTGACAAAGTCCAATTCTTTTACCGGACGCGGACGGTTAGTGTGGTGTATTTAGTACCGCTCTATATACAGGCCTATGCTTAAATTATAGCACACGTGTTGATCGTCCGGTTCCAATTCATATGATTGATCTTAGAGGGGATGGTAGGAGAAAAGGGGGGAGGAGGGGGGGTGGGACACCGTTCTGTCTTCACCTTTTAATGAAGACGATCGTATCGTCTCTTTTCTAAATATATTTTCCGGCTAATTTCCTTATTGTTCTTTTCTGATTATTATTATTATTATTTTTTTTTTGGGGGGGGGGGTGATGAATGATGAAGACTAATGAGTCGAGTGTGGTTCTTTTTATATTTCTCTTTCTTTAACATATTTCTTTATTGTTTGAAAAATGATTAAACTTATTTCCAGAACCAGCCCATGTAGCGAATTAGCCGATTGAAACTTTATTGATACGATGCCATTTACACATATACTCATTGTGGTAGTTCAAACTAATATACTCGTACCGGTCCAAACAAGCACAATATATACGGTACTTTGTATTAAATCAGTCGCACGTACGCGTTTAATATTGTGTATAGGATAAATGTCAAAAATTAAATGGAAAACGCGGTTTTAATTGTAATTATTTTCAAAGTGAATCTTGGTTACCGAATCGGTACGTAATTCCTATACGTCGTCATCAGTGTATAGCCGCTGTGACGTTTGGGCTCACTAATCAATTCTATTGTTTAACCTGTGTGTACGGAATGGTTTTACCACAGGTATTGTATTTATATATGCGGCATTTCAGGTGCTTAGAACTAAATGGAACGTGGAGAGTGGGAGAGTGGAGTGGGGGGGGGGGGGGAAGGGTCTATAACCGGGTAGAGGTGGAGGTAAATGTTCAGCATGAAGCATAAGACAAAACCAAGTGCAAAATACCGATGGTACAATAATAGGATGTAAGCTATATACCGCGGTATACCCAAAAATGTATATTACAAGTTAGCGGTTTATGACATTGCGGTTTATGTTTCTTACCACTTAGTTGACTTCACAAAGAGTCTAGAATTGCCTAATTCGTCTGAACCTATATAGTTAATGTGTTAGGATGCATGTATAGGCTTTGTAGTGACACTTGTCAGACATTAACAAAATTCCCTGCGTTATTTGCATATATTCCAAAATTCAAAATAATCCAAATATGCGTGCACAATGCATTATTGTTCTTCCTGATTAGTAAACGGAATAGCAGGTATAAAGTGTAAGTTTAAAGTAATTGGGCTTTCTCAGCAAATTTACCAGATACAAACCGTGACCTCGGCGAAATAGTTCTAAAAATTACTGAGATTACTTTAAGTAAGTTATAGAAGCTTATATATTTTTGTCTTTAGTCAGAATCAACCAATTAATGGTTAATTACTGATTTCATTCTAATCAGTGACACTACTTGGTCGTTCAGACAACTTTTGTTTCAATAATAGTAGGCCTATTAATCACGTGTTTACAAGCGCATACAGACTCGGAATCAAAAACAAACAAATTAAAAAAATGTAATAATTAAAAATTAACATTAAACGATGAAACTAATGGACTGCATATGATTATGAAATTATGATGCAGAAAAAAATCATCGTATTCAAACAGAATACGTTGGGCAATTAATTTCCGAAAAAAAAAAAAAACATGTTAAACTGTTTGAAAATAAAAAACAAAGCCAGTTAGGATCTGTTCTTTGTTCTGAAACCTGGTCCGCAGTAAATCATGGGAACATGTGGGGTGTGTATATAGAGGTTCACCGCATCTGTGCTTTTTAAGTTTGTAATAAAAAATATAAAAAACTTTATGAATGGGAAAGTCGTATTGCATAAGTCGAGGAGGGGGATGGGGGGAGGGGGAGGTTACGATCGCGTTGGGTAGCATATACGTTGTAAATTTAGTAGTATGTGTTAGTGTATATGCATATGCGTCTCGAATGAGAATTATATTTCACATATCCCCGAAATTTTGACGGGGACATAAAAAAACAACACAATTCTTTGATTTATAACCGCACATCGGCGTACACAGTAGCTTATGGCTTCATGTAAGAATATACGGTATATGACTAGCGTTATAGCCAACATAAATTTCTTGTGTTAGTATAAATTGTGTGATAAAATTAAAATACAGTTGATTTTGCGGTATACACTATCAACGTGCCCTGTCTATTTGTCGATGTTCAGTACTGCACACTGGTGTGTGCGTGTGTGTGGGGGGGGGGGGGTAGGCCTATATGGTTAAATACGGTTTAGGTGGTTTATATGCAATAGTGATACTAGCTATTTTACGGTATTTATCGGTTTCTACTGTTAGAAATTGTTATCGTTGATAAGATACGCGTTGAAGGTTTAATCGTCGTTTATCCGAATGACTCTTGAAGTTGAGTCGATTAATCAAGCTTGCTTCTCGGAATAACAACCCCTCCCCCCCCCCCCCAAAAAAAAAAAAAACACACCCATGAAATGGTGTGGTCAATCACCCATTCTTAATATGTTGTCGTGTGGATTACTGGAAGAGTTCATTATGGTCAGATATGCCGGAAAGGTCACGATATGTAAACATGTTTCGTTATCCTAAATCCCCCCCCCCCCCCCCGTGCTACAATGGGATATACCAATAAATAAAAAAGAAAAGAAAAACGTCTCGTTTATGAGTTCACAAAAGATCGTATGTATTTTATGATTATAGCGTAGACTTTATGTCGAGTGGTGATTATGAGAGCGACTACCGGGAACCGTTAGCATAAAGGACGTGGAAGAAGGTTTGGGGAGTATTAACCGATAATCACGTAATTGACTATAACCGGGTATTCGAAATAATCGCGGATTGGACTATAGGCGCTGCTAACGTTAATTTACTGTACATTGCATGTTGCCTCTTGGTTATTGCATATTCTTGTCACTAGATGGTACAGATTAATGGTGTCCTGTTTCACTGTTTACTATACCGGTTGATTGTCAAAATGTTTTCGTCGTATACCGGTATTTTCTCGTTTGTTGAACAATGATAGAGTGATGTGTAATGTATAACAAGCTCCGGCCGGGTTGAAGTTAGCTAGGAATTTATTTTGAGATTCAAAATCGGTGATGGTTTAAGGCCGCAATACCTTAGAATTTTTCTTTACTAATAATTTAGTATTTATATTATGTAAATGTATTTTCAACTGTTTGTTGTTGTTCTTGTTTTTGACTTTTAATTTAAAACAAATCAACCTTGTCAATGAACTGTTATTAACAGCCATGACACAATGCCGAGGGTAGCGACGCGTGGTGACAGGTGTGGTGGTGGGTGGGGGAAGGGCGTGCACGTAGGGCTCGCGGAGATAGTGACATGGTAACAGTAACCGCGACTCATTCGAAAATGAAGAACAATTTTGTGAAAGAATACTCTCAGTGTTGAAATTAAAGAAACTAAACGCCTCAAAACTGCTGAAAACTATACCTTCATGTTAGTCCGTTTTATATCTTTGTTTGTTGTTTTTATTGATGATTTTGTTTAATTGAATTTCGATATTTTGCCACCGGGTTTGAAAACCATTATTCATTATACCAGCTGTGTACGATACCTGACTGTGAAACGTGTAGATACAATTTAAATCTTAATGCCGATCAATCCTGATATATTTCAAATTCTCTGACGTCACAATCAGTTTAAATTGTAGTCTCTATAAAGCCAGTCCTCAAAGTACCGACATAACTTAAATCCCGCCTACCTTATTATCACAAACTTTTTTTTTTAATTTTATAACAGAGCACATATGTTAAGTACATTTCGCCTAAGTTAATTTGACATGTGATCAAAGAAACATTTTATATTTGCAATTAATCAGAAATGATGAGATGGAAAAATGCGGATTATTTTAACCTTAATCAAATTAAAGTTAAAAGATAATATTTTCTGGGAAATTAGTTTTTAGATATGCAGTTAACCTCTCCCTTTATGTCTGGAAAGGAGATAACATTCTTCCGCAAGAAATGCAAAATAAAAGCCCTAAATTTTTCTGTATTCTATAATAAAAAATATACCGTAGCATATAAGGTGATTCCCCCAAGGCTAACAAAAATTGTATTACGTATGTAAAGTTATATATATTTTTTTTAACGAGTTTAAGACAAGTTGCACAAGCATTGGCAAGATTTAATTAATTTTAACAATTCATTAAGAACTTCAATTTACTACATTACAACTTTTCTTATTTTTTTTCTCACAATGAAAAAAGAAACTCATTAAAACTGAAAAATTGAAATTCCTTTACACCGTGCCATGTCACTGCTGGAAATAGTTTCTCAATCATTTTAAAGACGAAAATTTTTAATTTTTTTACAAAATTTATTTCTTATAAAAGCAAGATATGTAAGTAACGTATATAAGTATTTACTCTTTCTTCCTTTCTTTGTTTAATATTGCGGTTTGTTGAGCTCTAAGACAACGGTTAAAGTCCAGTCTTGGTCTAGGCGATGTTATACTCTAGCCATCAGAAAGGTAAAATCTTGAAAAACTTTATTCGTTGTCTGCTCGTGTGGTTAAAAACGTCTTTGTTTATCTGTTGTCTTCTTTGCACAGACCGGGGCGTTTTTTCAGCGCCGATGTTTTATTACACGGACCAATGGAAACCACTGTCAGAAACAAAAGTGTCGTCGTCGGCGTGGGCCAATCAACAATCGTCTTTCAATGATGGGTGGTGCTGTCAGGAGAGTGTTTTGTGCGGTACTTGCAGGAGGTAGACAAAGACACCAGTTTCTTTGGAAGGCGGACGAGAAACTAGACAAGAGGCAAAACAAGAAGGGGGAAAAGAAAAAGGCGGTAATACCGGCGCGAAGTGGGATCTACGAAGCCCCGTCGCAAACACAATGATCTCGACTATATAGGCGCAAAAAAGAAACGGGGGTAACAACTCCCTTTGTTCATTTCGCGCGAGAATAGTTATACCGATCAAAATCGAAAAGAAGTGGAGATAAACGTTGCAAAATTTATATAGATAATAAATGTATGACAATCTTAACAAAAGTCTCTTATTTTTGGAAATACAATCCTTCTTTCTTTTTGTTTGTTTGTTTGTCCCATTCAACTCAATTTTCATCGAATTTTTTCCTTTGTTCTTTGTTTCGTTTTTGTTTTGTTTTTTTCTAATTGTAATATATCTTTTCCAGAAACATTATATTTTACATATTTTAAGGCAAGCATTCCGTCAGATTATCATTTTGAAAAAACGGTTAGAATTGGTCTTGAATAATATACTTAACAGTTGAAATATATCAATGTTGGTAATTATAAAAAGAAAATACCGCATCATAATATTCCAGTGGTGGAGAAATTTCGGGGGGGGGGGGAGGAATGGAAATTTTCAATTACTAAATACCTACACGAGATTTAACACTACATAGAATGGTATACGATTGTGTAGGCACAACATAATTATGTAATCATACAATATATTAAAAACCAAAAATATGCTTGAAACGCCAATGATTCTCCCAGAAAAAACGATGGAAATAACAGACCTGGTTAACTTGAAATATGGTTAATAAATTTCATTATTTCATACAATGCGAGACAAATAAAGAGGGGGAACTAACATAAATGCCATTTTTACATTGCGAATAAATTTTTTGAATGCTCCTTTAACTTTTAAGAAACAACAAGAGAAGGCCATTTCAACTTGAATGTAATCATTTTTGACACAGAACATATTTTTTGCTTTATTATTATTATTTTTTATTATTGTACAATTTATAAATATATACGAAATATATTGGTTTTTGTCTTAGTTCTCTTTATCTTGCAAAATCACGTAGACTTAGCGATAGCCTTTCCGCCTTATTTACATAGACTTATGAATATGCACATGTGACGCAGATGTAAATTAGCTTATTTAACAAAAAATTAGATACAATCTTTAAGAATACGAAAAAACGTTAAGAAGGAAAAAAGGAAAGTTTATCAAAACAAAATTTAGGATGTTTTTCTCTATAATTATTTTCTTACCTTCTAGCTTTGGTTTTTATGTAGCATATTAGGAGGGGGAATTGCATTTATTCGTAAATATTAAGTTATATGATTCAATCATTTTAATGAATGCTTGAAAAGATAATTTCATTCTTTAAGGAGTTTTGTTTTGTGCTGCTATCAAGTTTTGTAACATCCGCAATCCTCATGCCACCACAACACACCATACACACGCACTCACTCACTCGGTCTTTTGGCTAAGTTCACGTGATCCCGTGTGAACCGTCACTTTTCTTCAAATGTATCACCCCTTCCCCCACTGTCGACACTTAACGCGCCCCCCCCCAAAAAAAAGAATTTATGAATTTGCAAATCAAATATTTATCGGAGAAATTTTAAACTATTAAACCAGACACGTCTATAGATAACTCGGACATGCGTACTTACACTATTGAATATGCATATACATTAATTAAATTATGCATTTATTCAAATTACCATTCCTTGTAAAACTTTGATTTGATAATCGCTTAGATATTTCCATTGTTTTTTTTTAAACATATAATGTTTGATAGGAACAACCATCAATGCAATCAAATGATCATTTATTCATATCATATAGGTCTATGATTTCTTGCATATTTTATCTTCCTATGGTATGACGAAACAAGTAGAGGGCGTTCTATAAGAAAATATTTAAGAAATATTCCAGTAACAGACAATGTGAACATAAAGATGAAAACTCAATTGCTCAATAGATGAATCATAACTCTACTGAGCTATGGTTGTTTGGGTGTGATTTACTTTTACAAAAAGGAAAAATTTCTCTCTAGTCCAGGGAATGGTACATGGTGGGTGGTCTTTAATGTCATCATGGCACATATTCTGTGTAAATCTATCTTCTTTTATTAACTGTCGAATGTACTATGAAATCATGACGTCATCATTTTTGTTATCAATAACTTGTACATTATCAAGAAAAGCAAAGAAACCGTCACGATGACGTCACTCATTATCCCTGTTGCCAGATACATTGATAAAAATTCACCAATGATTACAACAATAACCAAAAAAAGTCATATCGTTACGATTGAAAATTGCTATCAGGGATATAGTTCTTTACCCACTAGCTCAGAAAAAAATTTGATTACCTTAGAATAATAATAAAAAATAGAAAACATAACTAGGGACAGAGTGACGATGTTGAGCCCACAACAGTTCAAATTTTATATCTTTACATGTTGTCATATCGTAGCGTGATATGTCGCTCATCTAAACAGATACACATGTTTGTTTCTGTACACGACACGTGTATGATGATGGGCTTCAAACGCAATTGTCTAATAAAACTGTCATCTTTAAGACTTCACGGTAACCGTCTTGACTTTTTGTCTCCGTTGGCGTTCCATGTTAGAATGTGAATGCTTTATTTTATGCAAAAGTGAATGGTGACTTTCCGTACTAGGCCTTGTCTATGTTTACTATTGAAATCTATAGAAATCTATTTTGGTCATTTAATCTCATACTGCCTTCCAGCCTAACACCCCCCCCCCCCCCCCCCATTCATTGAGCTTTTTTCCCTCTGCCTGACATATCCCTATACTTATCGTCCAAACTAATGAAAAAAATTAAAATATTTTTTTTTCCTTTTTTACCTTCTTCAATGCGAGTGGGGGGCAGGGTAGGGTTTATTTTTGAATGTACATTTAAAGTTATACCATGAAGAACAGATACGATAAAACATAAAATGTATTGAAATACGATATTGAAATATTAAGAGTGTAGTAGGGAGGATACTAATAATGAACAAAGAATTGAATATTGACGAACCTAGGATGTGTACATCCATTTATTCATTTGATCTGTTTTCAGCATGTAAGAAATGCCTTACAAACCCTTTTGTGCCTCGGGTAGTTAACATTACTAACCACTACGAACCTAGGTTTGGTTTGTGCTTTTTATTCTTGATTTTATTGTCAAGTTTTTGTACATAAAGATAGAAAGTTTACAACTTTCTTAATGCTTCAAAGAAAACATTGCAAAGTTAACCAAATCTTTTGTTTGTGTTCTTTTGTTTCTTTCGGATGTTTTTCCATCCTTTATTTTCTTTTCATTTTATTTAATATTTACATCAAGGTTTACTTGAAAATGAAGCTATTGGAAGTTAACCATCTTTTAGATTGAGTGGTTTTCAGATGATGAAATTGCTAAACTGGACAATGCCAATATTTGGGTTGGAGAGAGGAACGAGAGGGGCGAGGGAGGGGGAGTGGGCGGCGTGGGTGGGTTGGGATAAAACACTTCCTCAGGTGGGTGCATAAGGGAAGTACACAATGCCTATGGGAATGCTGGCTGGAGACGGAACAATGATATAACAAGTTCTATACACGTAGAAAGGCTTGTTCTGCAGTAAGAGGGGTCCATCCCTCCACTCCCACCCCACCCCACCCCACACATATATCATTAAATAACCAATCAATTTTATCACGCAGGTGGCAGGTCACCTTCGTTTAATTCGACACATTTTGTACAATACAATCGATAGTTAATCGGTGCAGAATTTTGGTTTTGTTTTAAGACACTAAGTAAAATAAATTGGGGAGGGTTGGGGATAAGTGAGAATGTGTAGACAGGGGTGAACGGCGGAAGGTGTGAGGAATGGAATGAAATGAGATAAAGGGTACTGTAAACGGTTGGTTGGGAAGGGGTTGGGGAGGCACGGTGAACGATATGCATCACGTGGGGGTCACGTGACGTAGTTCAGAACCACGCCCAGCAGCACACCCTGCTGTGACTCATTCTTGAAAATTCTGTTAAAGAAACCCATCACGAACTAAGATTTGCCGGGTTACATCGCTACTCCCAAACTTCATTGGTCATGTAACTTCTTGTACTATTCGGAGTAGTTTCGGATAGTCAAACGTAGCCTTTAAGAAATAGTTAAACAAGACCTCACTTCAATATTTTGTCCAATTTTTTCACAGAAATTAACCAATTTTCGTCCAAAATGTATGTGTGTTTTTTTTCGTATGTATGAAGCTTCTCCACACGGAGAGGTGTAATAAATGGTAGCTTGATTGTCTGAGGGTCCGAATACATTAATTGGGGAAATTATTGCACATTCAAGAATAATGCTAGCTGTTTGCATCATGCTATGATGACCTATAACCCCGGGTATTCAAACTTTGGTTGCTTGGTGACCCCAATTTTCAACTTCATCACCCTGGCGACCCTCCTGTATCGCATGTCGTGGCCAGGGGATGGAGTCACAGTGGTCTATGGGAAGGAGGTATCCCTTCCCACAAATTTTGATACGATTAAGGGTGATTTATAAGTAGCAAACTGAATGGTGATATTTTTGCAACTTTTGAACTATATTTATGTTCAATGTTTATCAATGAGTAAACATCAAGCTCACACTACAGTTTGAAAATGTATTCTATTGCCTCTTAAAAAAATGAGTTTGTTAAACTTACCAAAATAGTCAAACAATTTTCAACTTAAATCTTGGGAAATTATATGGAAATTGAAAAATAAAAACCACAAAACGAAACCACGCACGTAGAAAGATAAGCGGCTGCTTGACCGAAAAGGGTTAAACGCCCTCTCTTATGAGACGTCACGAGACGTTTATGGTAAACCAAGCTGTCTGAAAGATGGATGGAAATATCATAAAGATTGCTATCAGAGGGACCTGTCTTAGTTCCCACCATAAACATAATAAACATAAAAAAAAACATAAACACGATACAAACAAACATAAACACACAAAAATATAAACAAACGAACAAACATGGAAGGTAGTTGGTATTGCCCTCCCACCCCTCCCTCCCCTCCCCGCTCAAATATGCTAGAAAGTCTGATAACGGCCATGCACTAATGCTGAAATTTGAATCGAGTATACGCTCTACCGTGCACTCTAAAATTAAGTTATCCAAAAACGGAGACATTTCATTGCGTATCCTAGCAACTAACAAGTTTCCGAGAATAATTGTGAGGACCAGAGCTAACAGCCATATACTTGTGGTTACTTCTAGCAACTTTTAGCATATTTAAATATGAGAGGTCAATACTGATGACCTTAATGAATGAATAATATGAATTGAAACGAAAATGAAAAGTGGGTGTTTGCATAATTTTCAGCTGCACATGCGCAAAGTGACGTCATAAGGGAGGAGATAACATTTGTCCTACATATCCAGTTTATAGTTTTCTGTTCCAATTCATGACACGCCGTATGTTAGAACATCGTTTGAATGTCCCTTAATTCCTTTATGGCATAAATACATCCATTATAGGGAGTCAAGCCTTATACGGTTGTCTGTATAATCCGGTTGATTGGATGGTGTGGGTACGGATGGGGACGTGGCAATGTTGCTTCGCAATAGTTTGGTTTCTCTGTATATGGGATCTGTTTTGGGTACGCAGTGACGTTATGGCTATATCATGTTTTGGTTCCTCTGGGCAAGGCAAGTCACATGCAAAAAAAAGCACCTATTTTTACGGGCGCCGAAAATGACGGTGCCACTGCACTAGCCACAATCTGACGGTATAACCACACTCGGCACATTCCGATGGTGCCGCACTCGTGACATTTCCCGATGGTAACATACCCAAACGCCCGAATACGACAACGTCATACCTATGCACCAGAGTCCGATGATACCATAGTGATATAGATGATACCAGAGTCCGATAATACCGACTGGTTAGCCTAGTGGTTAGAGCATCCGCTTATCAGCCGGAAGGTTCGGGGCTCGACTCCGGGCCGAGTCATACCAAAGACTTTATAAATGGGACCTACTGCCATCTTGCTTGGTGCTCAGCATACAAGTATGAAGTGGGGGAATATGTGTGTCTGATCGGTAAATACGATTTAGCGCCCTTTGTGGCAGCTCATCGTGTATAGTCTACAGTGACTTGAGAACGGTTATGGAATGATCATAGACGGTTGGTTATAGGCACTGCGCCATGAGCGTCTTCGGACGGATACCGGCGCAATACCAAGTGTACACATTATTATTATTACTGTTATGAATGCCACAGCTTGATTGTACCGTACTCATATGTATGCGCATGCGTACAGTCATGCAGCTGTTTTCCCCCTAAGATGAACGGAAACACCCCCATCTCAAGTTCATGATGACATATTAGCCATTGTCGATATCCTTAAACAAATTTACACTCTCTGTTTGAGAAACCAGAGTCATATTTATCTCTCTTTTTCTTATTTTTTTTATCCTATCCAGATTTATTCGTCAATAATTTGTATATGGATCACTGGTGTATTAACCACTATATGTAACGCAGTTTTGTTCTCCTTTTCCTTTTAATGTAAACAAAATTTCAGCAGGTGTATTTCTATATCATCCACAGAATAACTAAAACCACTTTATGATAGATTTGAGAGAAAGGCCATCTATATATACGCCCATATTTCATTTTTTTTTTTCGTTTGTTATTTGACAGGGAAAAAAAACTTGAAAAAAAAATCATATCGATGACTTTTATCAGACATATATATATATATAAATATATATATAATGACTTTCACAGAGAGCGTGGGATTTACACAGGTGGCTGCTAATTTTGAAGTGCAAAGCAAATGCTTTTCTCAATAATTAAACGGGACGCTAAAAAAAAAAAGCCCATCTTCTCTTAACGGTGAATTCCGATAGAAAGATGACAAAAATTATGGGAAAATATTGTTGATCGTAAGGAATATATTATTTGGTATTTCATAATTATATACGATGTGTATATATGAACTTACCTCATTCTTTGTCCAACATAACCCTCTCTTATACACTCTTTAAATTTGTAGCACACTCCTTCTTTTTTTCGTATTTTTGGGGGCGAAAGTGTAAATTTGTACATGTTAAAGACTAATGCAGAATTTGGTAGGTTAGTATAACGCATGGTTCTTGCTGCTTATACGTACCAATGAGGTGACGAACAGCGATACCGTATGAGTTGATTTCGTAAATGTAACGAGGCAGAATATCAGAGATGGGTCAACTCTAGTATCGCTTGCGCGTTTTTTATCTCTTTTTTCGTGTTTTCTTCGCCAATGAAAGGTATCTGATGTAATTGGTAATCTGGTGGGCGGCACCTCTGTAATTAGATGGATGGTTATACAAAACGTGCAGGGTACACGCGGGGAAGAGAGGGGTTAAGAGATAAATGGAAGACAGTTATACACCCATCAGGTGTTCGGTGGATCGAAACTATTCCGGTGGTATAGGCTATGGACGTTGTGCCTCTGTAGGTATATAGGTATTGATCCCCATCATGTGGATATACTTCACATCATTGCAGCGATGGCGTACGTAATGTAATGAAGACATGGCTCAATAATTCCATTTTTCAAGTAACCACAGACAGGTCTGATGCCAGGGGGGGGGGAGGGGGAGACAGCCCGGCCCGGGCCAATATATATAGGGAATGTGGGGGTTAAGAATATTGTATACACTCAATTCCATAATATATGTAAGGACAAGGGAATATTCAAAACGAAGGGCCCGGTGAGATGATTGTCCCCTGGATCCGATCTTGCTCTCGACTCCCCCCCCCCCCCACCCAAGTCGCCCTTTTACGCCAGCAATGAATACTCGAGTTTATACCAAGTAATTATCAAGTGTATAGTTCAAATTGTGATTCCAATTATTGAAAATAAGTCAACAGAAACGCCGTTTGTTCTACTTCACTTTCTACTTCATTGGTAATCACCCACTATAATACCCACTATATTAATACATTATACTATATTACCCACTATATTACCCACTATATTAATATATTGTACTGTATTACCCACTATGATACCCACTATATTAATATATTATACTATATTACCCACTGTAATTGTGTCGATAGTTACAATGAAATTGTAAATGAACTGAAAAAAGATGAAGTTGCCTGTTGTTGCACACAGTAATATGGGTGTGTTGTTTCTATTTAGTAACATCACGTTAAATTGATGTTCTATTTATTTCCAGTATGGATATATATATATATATAATAGTGGAATATGGTTCTATTTTGTTGATTAGCTTCCACTATCACTTTTTTTGTTTTTTCCTTTTGACAAAAAAATTGACACGGACGCTCAGATTCCTGAAGCAAAAGAACACACAAACACACCAAAAAAAAAATCACTTTATATATATAAATTGTCAATAAACCGAAAGAATAAAACGATTGTCAACGTTTTGTCGCTCGGAGAAAAATGTGCATATTAATATAAATCATCTGTAAACAATCTTGTCCGGATTTTTTTCTCACCCCGTTTATATGATTTAACCTCATGCGGTGATCAGCTAATGACCTGAGTTCCCAGTAGCTAACATGGGTGTTCAAACCATATGCATGATGCAGAACGAGATATATTTAAACATTGTTTTATGTCAATTTGAGGAATTTCTTATCACCCCAAAAATATAGCACAATAAAAACTCAGAAGCGAAAGATTTTACAGCTAGGTCAATACGAGGTTTTATTGACATATGACGAATTAATCAAGCAATACAAAAAAAAAACCGAGGTGCAATCTAGAATACGAAGATTAATAATCAACTACAAAATGAAATCAACAACCAGAGCAGATGTTCAGAGGTTTGTAAACAATAATTTATTATAAAGCTTCGAAAAGTCGTTTTTTTTTTAATTTATACGATTTCTCCCAAAACATTTATGCTAGAAAATATTTCAGATATGATGTATTTCTGTAGTTCAATTTGGTTAATATATGAAGATACACTTAGAGGATGCACTATTGAAATAAATGGATAGGGAGATATGGGGTGGGGGTTGATTTAGGGGTGGGGTTGGGTGGGGTAAAATTGATAAAAATTTGGTTACAATCTCATTGCAGTTTTCATTATTTATCGTACAGTGTTTGTTATAAGGTGCTGATATAGGTTAATGACGGTTTGATAATGCGCTAGTGTTGGGGTCGGGACGTAGGAGTAGAGGACAGGGGAGTTAAGTGAGATTAAATGAACTGAACAATAGAACAATATACCATGAGACCCTATTTAGTTACTTGTTCATTCCAGAAATTAATCCCCAAATTTGTTTTTGAATTATTGACTTAATTTTCAAAATTGTTTTGTTAATGCTGTTTTAATTCAGTGCATGCACACATACAAACAAGTGATACATTGATCGTGAACTTGTGTTGGTATACTACATAGGTTCTAAAGTACCTAAAACATTTTAGCAAGATTAATTTTGGCGAGACAGTATTTGAGTAGCCTTCATATATGGTAGCATTACCATTACAGCTTACATAGAACCACCATGTATAAACGCGACAGAGTTTCTTTTGACTTTGCTGTCTTAAGTACGCATGTGTGCTCAAGCGTCTTTATGTTTTGTGTATTACATAGATTGACAGTAAATTATGATGGATTTTCTTTGTTATCAGAAACTATGTCATGATTTCTGACACTTTTCAGTCGCTTTCTGGATATGTTTGCTTTTCAATGGAACTTGGCCAGTAAGGGGATGACGGCTAAAGGGTATGTAAATGATACACATGTGGCTTCCGAGTGCCACCGCAACACCTCCATACTATATTATACCATACCATACCATACCATCCCACTCACAGCCCACTTCGACCCACCACAACACAGACACATATGTTGTATAAGGATCTCCATTACAGTAAGGGTTGAAAACCTCAGTTGTTTGAGCACATGTGGGAATTTCTTCTTAATGTATAAAACATTTTATATATCTTTTTAAGTTCGTTAGTAAAGTTATTTGAAACAACTTTTGTTGTAAATATCATTCTAGAACTCGGAGGCAAGGCCAGTGGGATTGTCTCCAATTTAAAAGAAAGAACAAATAGAATGAAAAGAATGAAAGCAGGACACGACTTTAAGATTCTGAAGTCAGAGAATTGAATCCCTGCATTCTAGCCACAATTATTGTTCTACGCTGATTCAGACTTACTCATTTCCGGATTAGTCTTTTGTTGTTGATTTATGTTGATTTGGGAATTATTAACAACCCCCACCCCACCCCACCTCTCCCTACCCCCAACCACTCGTCCCATCTGCTTTGTTCTGATGAGGTGTAATTGTTCATGTTATTACTGTAAGTTTCATAACAATGTGGCTGGAATTTCTTTTGTTTCTTTCCTTTGTTGTATTGAATTTTCTTTATTTTGTTTCCTCTTTTTTGTTCAATGAAAAATATCCTACTTATCGACCTCCCTACATCCCTGTGTTTCTTCACTTGTTAAGAGGTTGTGTGTGTATGTGTGTGTGTGTGTGTGGAGGGGTGGGGTGGGGTGAGGGTCGTCTTTCAAATCAATTTCTCTTGCTCTTAGTACTGCATGTTGTTCTTCATCTCATTCATGTTTCTATCCATGTTCTTGTTCATTCCTAATTTCCTAGGCTATTGTTCTTACTACCGTGTTATTTTTTCTATTGTTCTCGATCCTGTTATTGTTGTTCATCTGGTTCCTTTCTTCATCCCTGTATCTGTTCTTGTTCTTCCTATTGTTATTTTCCTATTGTTCTTTCCCTATCGTTCTACCTACCGATTTCCCTCTTTGTTGTTCATATATTATTCTCAATTCTGTTCCTGTTCCTGTTGTTCTCCTTTTGTTATTTCCTATTGTTATTCATATTGATTTCCCTATTGTTATTCCTACTATTCTCATTTCTGTGACTGTTCCTGTTGTTCTCAATTTCATTCTCGTTCCTGTTCCTGTTCTAATGCGTTGTTCTTCGTACTTTTCCTTTTCTTATTGTTCTCCTCATTCATGTATTGCTATTGTTTAATTTCCTTTGTTTTTTTTTAAACTTCTAAACAGTTTCAGCGGTCATGACTTTCACGTACCTTTCCCACCCCTCTCTGTCCACCCCCACAACCCTCAGCTAACCCACCCCGCCCTCCAACTATAGTCTGACCATTGTAAAATTAAGTTTATTGCTCGACAAATATACACATATATGTTTATAAATATATAACCCAGCAAAGACAACATTCCACCGGTGTTTGAGTAACCCATCCTACCGAGTACCTCGGTTCGTTTTAGCACTTGAACTCGTCTCGCTTTGATAAGCATTTCCAACAAAAAATTACACACAATGCTAACGGCCTAAACTAACACAAAAAGGGGATCCGAGTGGGAAAGTTGGGGACTAGAAATAATCACCTTTGTTCAAAGGTTTGGGGTTCTTGAACTTTAAACCGACGCTGTTTTCTTCTTATTTGCTAAAAGCAGTCAAAAATTAGGGGGAGTAAGTTTTGTCCGAGAGGCTGGTTCAAGAAAGAACAATACCATAAATCATTCGCGATTATTTCTATATTGGACAAGAAAAAAAATGTGCAAGCGATTTGACAAGCTTCAACTGTCTTGCTCAAAATAAGACAAAAGAGAGAGAGAGGGAGAGAATAAAACACCTGTCTTGTTATAAGCGGGTGAATAACAATATTCTACTAGACTAATTACCTAGCTTGGGATCCCACAATGCTACCTATGTAATCAGTTCGAGTTTATCTTTGTTTTTGGCTTCCGCGTCTATAACTTCATCATCGAAAAAACTTCACTTCATTAACTCATGCAGTTAAAAATAATTTGGAACTAACTTGTTCTGTCCTCATCTATAGTTAACATTGCTAGTCCCGTACCAC
Organism: Apostichopus japonicus; assembly: GCF_037975245.1. Lineage (NCBI taxonomy): Eukaryota > Metazoa > Echinodermata > Holothuroidea > Aspidochirotida > Stichopodidae > Apostichopus > Apostichopus japonicus. The sequence goes on from NC_092561.1 coordinate 8,430,190, forward strand.
CAGCCCACTCTCCCCCTCTGCCCCGACCCCCCCCCCCCCCCAGCCCTCACCCTCCTCCACATTCTCCCGATCGTTTAGTACTCCCTTATTCATTTACACTCCATCCCTGTGGTTCGTTAGGCTTTCATTTTTTGATCACAAAAGTTAAATGAAGTCACATGGATTACAATTAATGTACTGTAATTCATAATTAATAATTAATAAGACGGTAATGAATGAAAATGAAAATTTAGGGTTGGAATAAATGTTTATGCCAGTTTTGATGGATGCTCATTTTTTTGGGGGGTGGGGGGAAATTTTTCAGAAGCATGGACTGAAGGAAGCAAAACGATGCCATTCTCAAACATGAAAAGCGAACTGTGTGTCGACACATATAGAGATCATTGAAGACATTATATGGTTTGTAATATTAATATGAATTTACGAAAAATGTTAATTTCATTTAATAGCATTTGAAAACAACAGGATAAATACAAATGTGATAAAAACCCGAATGTTCCTGTTAATTTTGATGGCGAAAAATTTATTAAAAAAATTAAATTGGTACAATAATATGAATTTTTTTAAATAAAATGAAAGGTAACGGTGTGGTTCGTAGCATTAGATCACAGGTAGGTACAGTGCTTACCGTGGAACACAGCGACCCTATCATAGGACAGAGTTTCTGCAGCCCACTAGGTTTTCAAAACTCTAAGGTGGCCCCGAAGATCCTTTTGGCAAGGTAACACGTGAAATATGCATACTATTTTTTCGGGCCGGGGGGGGGGGGATGTATATGGGCCACAATAGGGTCTACTTGAGAATATTGCAACATAACAGTTGAAAAATATACATGTAGATGTTTTACCTTTTATTTGGCTATTGCATATCCATTTCACTGTAGTAGGAATATTTATAAATTAAAGAATGAGAAAATAAATTGAATCTTGATATGTCAAATTCCACACAAAAAAAAACAAAGGAAAAAAAAAAAACAACAACAATTTTGAGTACAAATAAAATTTCTGGTTTTCAAGATATTCACCTTTAAAGTTCTGCTATATCCTTGGAAAGTTCCTTTAAGGATGATGACGTAGGCTACTCACTGCAGGTCTAAAATTAATTAAATCAATCTATTGTTTTAACAATTCTGATAACTCAACCGAATTCCTGCTGTTTTTTTTTTCTTTGGCTTCACACATGAAACAAAATATCTCCCTTAATGACATTCAACACTAATTATCCTTGACGAATGTGTTAAACATGGTGGGCTCATAATTGACGCCAAGGGCGTAGGAACCGGGGGGCTGGGGGGCGCCAGCCCCCCCAGTGAAAAATGTGGAGGGGCGGAAGTATCATTCCGCCCCCCGGTTCGCAAGTCAGAAAACCCCTTTTCAAATGAGAAAAAAATCTCATTTGGAGCACCAAATTGCATCTAAGGCTAGGAGAAAATACAAAATTAAGTTTACAAAATGGAGTGGGTGTTGAAGTGTGCTATATTGCACCAAATTGCATCTGAGGCCACCTGGAAATGCAAAAAAAATCCCTCCCCTTAGACCCCTCCCCCAGGCCGGCCATCAGTCTTCAGCCCCCCACTCAAAAGTACCTTCCTACGCCACTGATTGACGCACTTAAGGATTTGATCAACGATGTCTATCAAGGAAATATCGAAATCACTTATCTTTATGTGTTTTACATATGTGTGGTTCCTCAAAAATGTAATGATCTCAAAATATTTATTCTTCTTTGCATATGCAACGTACACTTGAGCAGAATTTGACCACAAAATGTCTGCCGTGGCAAGTTCTTTCATACCCCTAAATTGACACATTCCTCGATAAGCTAACTGTAACTTTTGTGTAAGTATACATCAATTGACTCTGAATGCTGATTGCTATGCTCTGAGCCTCTAAGCTCAGACAGGTCAGGTCCCAGAGAGTAGTGGTATAATGATGAGGTAATATTGGTTATATTTTGGGAGTAAGATTTCCAAATCCCAAAAATACGTGCAAAATTGGGGGGAGAGTACATAAAAGCCAAATAAAAACCACAAACTGATCAGCACATAGCTGATATGGATTCAAAATTATAAAATATGTATCTCTGCTTCGCTGCAAAAAGGTTAGGTTGCCTGCTGTATCGTTGCTAGTAATATTTGTAGGTGCGTCAATTACGAAGGTGCATCAATTACGAAAGGTGCGTCAATTATGAAGCCTTTATTATACATGGTAAAAATGTTATTCTAAATTTTTAAAAATGTTATGTTTACCTATCGAACTTTGCGTTGCGTCTCACATAGAGCTAACCGAATGGTCTGTGTATTAAAATCAGTAATTTAGCCCACTTTACTTGATGAACCTCGGATGTTTTAAAGGGTAATTTCTCAAAAATTAAAGTGTGTCATAGAATTACAACCTAGAATCGTAGCAGTGTTGATTTTGTTTTTTATTGTATAGATATAAAACAATCTGCAACATATCAAAATTAATTTTAGGCCTAAAGTCATTCTGTTTGAAAACAACCTTGTGAATTTAAAGAAGCAACATGAAATATAAATTTGTTGATTTTTCGATTCTCAACATTTCGTTCGTCGCTCAGAAAAAATAAAAAAAGGCAGATTTGATGAGTCAAGCTAATAAATCTACATTTTTAAGAAATTTATTTTCTAATAAAAATCAATAAAGTGTTGAAAATCAACACAGAGAGCTTCTCAAAATGTTTCCTTGATTGACAAGAAACTTGCGCATATTCATATCGATGACGTTACCAAGAATGACTATGAAGTTAAATATCATTGCTTGGCTTGGAACCGTTACTATTATTCACATTTGTTTTGTCGTTGTTTTTAATTTAATTTATTTAATTATAATATGGCAAAACAGATCAACAAAGTGACCATCGACATATGAAGATATTTTGGTGTGTGTTTGTATGTTCTTTTGCTTCAGGAATCAAAGCGTCCGTGTCAATTTTTTGTAAAAAGGAAAAAAAAACATAAAAAGTGACAGTGGAAGCTAATCAACAAAATAGAACCATATTCCACTATATATATATATATATATATATATATATATATATATATATATATATATAAATATATATATATATATATATATATATATATATATATATATATATAAATATATATATATATATATATATATATATATATATATATATATATATATATATATATATATATATATATATATATATATAAACGCCTACGTAAGTGCCTTGTTTCGCAGACAACGGTATTATCTAGTAGTTATATGTGTATATCATATACACGTTAAGTGCGTTCTGAGTTGGGTCTTATCGGTTCAGCCAGGCATACTATGGGGGCTAGGAATAATCTACAACGCGTGCCAAAGGTGACCTTTGTGTCATTCTTGTGGACATAAAGGCTGTATGGCACGATTAGACGCGTGCCACCGACCAATCAGAGAGAGACTCGTGTCTGAGTAAGTTTGGCAAAGTTGACTGACTTTGATTAAGTGGTTTATTTTTGACAAACAAGCCCCCTGCTTTACTATTAACATCCGTTCTAGGGCAAACTAAGAGGTGAAGTTAAAAGTCTTTTTGGCTTTGGTAAACTTTGTTCAGTAAACAATAAAAGTTAAAGAGATGTCCCGTCTTGCACAAGGTTTCGATCGACTAACGCAACCAGCTACAATTTACTGCACAATAACCGTATAGAGACGTTACGTCGAGGGTGTAAACTAAATTTATGACAACCAGTCGCTTCACGTGTGAGTTCGTTTTTTTGATTGAACTTTCCACCTGTGATTCGCGAGGATAATCAACAATAGTGAATGAAAAGAAATCGTTGGTTTTTTTTTCTTTCAAAGAAGAAAGTATAATCTTTTGATGGAAAGAAAAGATTTCTCCTCCTCAGTGAATGTTTGATAAAGTTTTACGAAACTGCCCAACCGTCTATAGAAGAAAAAAATTGAAAATCATACTTTAGTTTAAGTTATTGTCTGCGAAAGAAATATGTCTTATTTTGGACGCAGGATATACAGTCTGCTGTTAACAGGATTATCGAGTAACCTATATCCTGTAACAATTCACTTCTGTACGGTTTTAAACTGTAACAGACGTCAACCGCTGGTTCATTGGCGGGAGAGGGAGCAGCTAGGGATCTCCTATACCCTGGTCTTCAGGTGTTTCCACCGAGGGGAGCAGCACGCGATTAATTCTAAGACATATTTTTCTCACTCTCTTTTTTTTGGGGTGGTGGTAGGTGGGGGGGCGGTCGCAAATCAAAGGGATGAATTTCACCAAAAGTCTGATGCGGTTGATATACGGGAGGGGGGGGGGTCAGGAGAGAGGATGCTATAAGCTTGCAGGGTACCGTATAAAAGAATGTTGCTGTAGTGATGATATATGCAACTCTCGATAGATGACGTTAGAAAATTATGTCATTTATCGTTTCACATTATGGAGGCTACAACTTCAAAATTATTTCGATAACAACCAAAAACAATAAAAGGATAACCAAAAATGCGGTGGCTATCGGGTTACGTCTCTGCACTGGTCCTGGCTTGACGAGAGGGAAATCTGAGGGGGTATGACCCCGGGACCCGGGGTCTGCGGAAATATGGGATAAAAATAATAGTATTCTCATTTTTCCATGATATATTTTTATAAATATGAGTACTTCCAAAACTAGGAGTCTGAGTAACATAATTATGCCCTAACCAGACGAGGCTCTGGACTCCCATTGACTGTGTCAAGCAACCTGCCAAATTCCTTCATCGTTGGGATGAAAGAACGTTTGTGATAATTGGACATATTTTTCTCGTCAAAGTATAATGCCATGTATTATTTTGCACGGCATATACGAACAACACTGCAGTTGAATTGACTATATCATTTGCATGACTGGAGGAACAAAGTAAACTTGTTTGTGAATTTGACAGATTTTTTATCTTCAAAAGATGAAAGGAGTTTTTCCGACATAACATTGCAAAATCTTAAATCGGATCGTGAGGTTACCATGACAACTGGCCACATTATTTACATAAATTATGATCAAGCTATTCAAAGCAGGAAATATATATTGTGTTGTTTGCCACTCTCGTATTGATAGAACCCACTTTGCGGTTACATTTCTCGCACACGCAAACACAAATGCAAACAACCTACAATTTGAAAATATTTTAATTAATGTCTTATATATGCTCGATTTCTAACCACACTCATTGTGATATGTAATACATGCACGACAACAAAAAAACTTGTTAAAACTGGAATGTCACTTCTTTTTTCGCCGTTGGTGATGATGTTGTTTCCCATTATCATTATTGCACTCAATAACAAAAAAAGTGGAGGAGGGGGGGGGGCGGACGTTCCATATAGGGACATAAAACATTCTTCAATGCGGTTCACGGGTATGTTGAAATAAGGGCATGTTGGGCGCGTATGGTCGGTGGGTTCTGTTGGGTCAAAACATTATATTTCCTTAGTACCATGAAACAAGCATTCTCCCTTTTTATTGACTGACGTGTTGCGTGTGATGCAGGTGGGTTGCGGTTTGTGGGAGAGGGCTTACTGACGTGTTGGGTGTTTTGCGGGTGGGTTGCGGTTTGTGGGAGAGGGGTCGGCGATTCCCAAAGGAGGCAGTGGAAGAAAAGTGGGATTATTTATAGAAACTTTATATCAATTCTGTCAACCTTTTGTTGTTGTTGTCTTCGCAGTTGTTGTTATTATTGTTGTTGTTGTGCACCTTTCGCTGAGAGTAAGTTGACGCTATTGTTCTGTTATCAGGTTTTAAGCAGGCAAAGTTTTACCGGTTCAGTATCATCGCCAATAGTAAAATTTCCTTCTCTATAAAGTTGACCGAACTAACTGATATTTTAAAGAAAGAAAAATCTAGCATTTTCAATATAAGTTAGGTTTCATATCGTTGACAGTAAATCTTGATTGTCAAGAATTTAAGAAGGATTTATCAGACATGCAAACGCACACAAACACAGACGCACATCCAAACACACATTATTCTATCGAAACAGAGGCTTACCAGCGGTGAATTGTCCAATGCCTAGACCAGGGGGACAGGGATGAGGTTGGATTTGAGGAACTTCAACCACGAACATATTCTATTCACGGTTAACTTACGTTGAGTTAAATTATACATAATTTTTGGTGAATGTTATAGTTTTAATTTTGTATTAAAAAAAAGACAATTATTTGACAGGGTTTTGTCTGATGGCAAGTATACTTGAAATGTCAACATCGTTTTTTATATAATAATGTAATAAATAACGTAATAAGAAAATGACGAATAAGTTAAAATCAATCAATTTCCCTATTTAGTGCCTAGGGCTTGTATTTAATTTCATTGATATCAAATCTGATTAACTGTCAATTAATAACAACAATTAGCAACGCCAATGATACGAGTAACAGGAAACTTTTTTAGAATAGAGGGCGCCATTGCAGTATAGAGTTTTTGTTTTTAATCACTGCGCCGTCATTTTCAGCACGCCCAGTTAAGTGCAGTATCTCCGTTGCTATGGGTAATTATTAGCATTGCGCGGGTATAAACTGCTTCCCGGAGGAGACCGGAAAAGACGAATTACGAGGTAAACTACAAAACAAGTAACTTTATTTAAAGGAATAAAAAATGTACCCTTTAAGACGTGAGATTTTTTCTGGGGGGGGGTGGGGGTATGGGGAAGTGAGTGGAGGTCTCGATAGCGCTTATGACACATTTCGTTCAAAGCAGGACAATTCAGTTAAGACAAGAGAATACATGCCATACTCTCCTGATATTGTCATCGCAACAAGATGAGGTTGTTTTTGTTTTTTGCCAACGTGAATAATTTGTCTTTGTCGGAAATTTTCCCCACGTGTAAATTGTCGTTTAAAGGATAAACCCATAGGTGCAAGGTTCTCAGTGAAGTGTGACAAGTACCCCTTATTGTTAATCAAAAGTATCGTTTCTACACGTTTAGTAATAAGAACGTGCCACTTTGTTACTTAACAAACTCTTGCCCTTTTTTTGTCCAATTTAATTATATATATATATATATATATATATATATATATATATATATATATATATATATATATATATATATATATATATATATATATAATTAAAATGTGTCATTTTGTTGAAAACTATTTACATACCTCATGGTACAGAATGCACAGAGAATCTATTTTGTCGGGAAGCTTTCATGACCCCTCAAAACTAATTGACATATCTCACTGCCCCCCCCCCCCCCTCGAAGTTGTTGCCAGGCTATCACTCCAGGTTGAACCCACCTTGCCCCGCGTCTGTGAGCAATGGATGTTATCAATATTTGCAAAACTCTCTATTTTATTAACTATCTCTCGCGGTTGACAAGATAAACCAATGAAGATATACGTCTTTTGTCTCCTTCTGTTTTTTTGTTGCTTTTAATTACCTATTTGTTTTCTCTGAGCTGATTAAAAGACAAGCAGAGGAAGTCATGTAAATATGATTAATTTCATCAAGGTGTTGTGCTTCATTATAAACGTTATCGCGCAACTGATATATACGATAGTTCATATAGGCTGATAATCACTAGTCTTGTCCGCTAATATTGTTATCAGTGCTAAGTCATCGAATGGATTAGTACATATAAGCGTGCGTGGCGCCTAGCGTTATCTTGGTCACGGCGGCTTCCAATTGTTTTCCATTCTAATTATCTTCAATGACGAGTCATTAATTAATTAATTCCCGATTGTGTTGAATTTATCTCGAGACTCTCTTGGGACTGTTCAAGTTCATCTCACAATGAAACACGTGGCGTTCGTTACCTATACCCTTATAGTACTTAAGTTTAATATAGGTTATCATTCTCTTGATCTTTTTTGTTCTTCTTTCTTTCTATCCCCCCCCCCCCCACCCCACCCCCTCTCTCTCTCTCTCTTACTTACAAAGTACAACCTCAGGGGTTATAAAACTTATGAGGGTAGAAGAAATTAAGAAATCTAAATTCTAAAAAGAAAAGGGAAAAAAAGACTAAATTGGAATTAATGAAATGTTCGGTCTATAAGTCGTCTCTTGGCTTGTATTCTGTAATTGACTCGTCCATATGCCACTCAATAAATAAAAGATCGTTTCATACCGTTTCAAGACACAGATAAAGAGACTTAAAATGTCAACTTCATTGCCGTTGAAATCTGATTAAATCTCAGTGTGATGAACACGTTTCTTACTAAGTGAGTGATACCTGCCCACCCCACCCCTCCACCCGTCCCCACCCCTCCAACGTACATACCCTCTCTCCGAATCCTACTTTTGCTAATATCTCGATCAAATACACACTCCTTCCTGAGGTTCTGATATCACATGAGAAAGACCATGCAGTCTTCTCTACTGTTTTCAAAATAAAGTGATATTAAAACTTAAATTTCCTTGCTTTTCAAATATGTTTCAATCTTTGATAAGCACGTCAACCCCCCCCCCCCTCCCCCCGCCCGTGATCCTCTGAGTTTGCTTATATCTGGAACACAAACACACCTTTAGGTTACAAATTAACCTTCACCGCTTTGAAATTTGTTCCCGATATTTGATCAACTCCTTTCCAATTCCGTCCAGTAATAGATCCCTACGCCCCCCCCCCGCCTCGCCCCTAAACGGCACCTCTCTTAACCCCCTCCCCGCCCAACCCTTTTATTTTACTTAGTACCACGATCAAAACACATCTTCAGACAGGTATATATATTATTAAAGCAATTTTCAGGACTTAACCGGTGACAGGAATAACTTAAATAGGCATATGAAATTATTGAATATATCAAGTATGTAAGCCCCTTTAAAGCCACATTCGGGGTTTCATTCACCTTCAATAGTTCCTTTATACTGCAAGTACAAATGTCTGACGTCATAGTTCGTCACGTCATACCGTACTACGTCAATGTGCCAGAGTATATACTTGTATTGCACCAGTCATTAGGCACACTCGTATATCGCAAGTGGATTACTTGATATTCTAGTTTTGTGCCCAGATTATTACCATTTTTAACCTTCGGATTTGACAAAACACAATAGTTGTAAATAAGTGTTTCACGAAATGGTGTTTTTGTAATGGTTTCGAACCTCTGGACATACAATCAGCGTCCACTGCCTATATGGTAATGGTGTTAGCATATAAAGCGCGAAGTATAGTGTAGTTCATAACATAAATTGTTTCAAATTGTTAAATCAATTAGAACAACCTTTTCGTGTTCCTTTTTCCTTTCTTTGATAGTCTCGTCAAGAACACTGTTAAACCCGTTGACCTTTGACATAAGTTTTTCCCGCCTTTTCTGGTCAATTTCTTTCTTTGGATCAACTACGCCTTCTTCTTGCATGGCGCGTAACTCTCTTTCTCTTGTCGTCTGCAATGCTGCAAGCGTACGCTTCAATTGTACCAGATCATTCTCTAGCGTAGGATGAGACGTTTTAGTCTTTGCAGACGTTTTCTTACTAACCAATCCCTCTTGGACGATTCCATTATTAACTCTCGCTGAAATAGGTCTTTCATTATCAGAATCGTCATCGTTAACTTCGACGTTTTTCTTTAGACTGATTCGATTTTGTGCCGTGTTTTCGACAACAGATTTAAGCGTTAGTCTAGATCCCAAAGTATAATTATTATTTTCAAAATAATTATTTCCAACCGCGCTATGTGCTATAGAATTAAATGTTTTCATCCCCTCGTTTGAAGTTGACGGCTCCACACTTTCTGGTATCGTCTGCGGTGCTTGGCTGTCACGAAACGTACCTCGTTGTTGGACGCGCTCGTCGATTTTCTTTAAAGGGGTTTCACTGATGAGTGATGCGATGGAAGATTGCAAAACGTTGTCTCTCCTATGTTTTAAATTCTCCTCTACCTTACTCATTCGTCTTTGGCGTACATCCGGGATCTTATTAGCGACCGAGGACTGATTCTGCTCTGCTTGAGCCTTTAATAAAAGGGCAGATAAACCGTAGCCAGTCGTTTTCGATTCGTTGCCCCCTCTTTCTGTTACAGAGCTTTTATCAAACATTCCGTATAGTTTCGAATTTAACGTCCTTTCCTTCGTTTCATATAATCCTTCCTGATTTTCGATAATCTTAACCTTCTTTGCTTCCTTTCCATGTTTGCCAGCGATATTCACCTTTAAAGCCGATTGAATCCATTTTGATCTAATCGATGGATCGACGATACGGTTGACTTTACCATGACTACTTATCGCCCCTGGTGAATTTCTTTTCGATTGAGCGCCCTCATATTCCTTACTTCCTGTTCTAACACATCCCCGTTCGCTATTGTGTCTCTTTCTGATATCTTTCATCAACTCCTTTAATCTCTTCGAAGTCGCTGGTCTGTCAGTTCCAAGAGCATCTCCGGCGCTCCATGGTCGTGGGTCCTTCGATCCACCTCGACCAGTATTCAAATGTCCTTCGTTCTCTCTCTTCTCGTTGCTCCCCTCTCCCTGCCTCATGTAACCCAACTCTACGCTAATCGGTCGTTTTTTAATAGACTCCATCTTTCCTATTGTTATCGTTGTCTTCGAACTTCCCCGATCCTGTACTTTATGCCGTTTGACCTTTGACCGTGAAAATTTTCCATCACAAGTTTGCCGATTTAATCTTTTCATAAACGAGTTGTTTTCTTCGCTGTCGTCTTCACCTCTCGTAACATACTTGCCGCCAATTCCAATGATACCTTTCCCTTTACGACATTCTCCTTTCGAATAATTGGAATCATACATCGCAGTTGCCGGTGGAAGACGGGCCTTCCCGTCGTTAAGCAATTCGAGCGTAACCGTTTCGTGATCGATGCGCGCGGCATCGCTCTCTGCTTTAGTTCCATCTTTCGCCGCCATGTTTTTGTCGTCCACCTCAAACCATCCTTCCGAACTTTTACCGCTTGTCTTTGTTAACCCGATACTATCTAGCTTAACCTGTCTCGATTCTTGTTGGATATCGGACACTTTGGATCCAAATGATTTCTCCATAATTTTTAATTTCTGTTTCAGATAAGTGTCTTCTCTCTGATTTTTCAACCGAGCGTGAAAGAAATTTAATTGACTTTGCCAATCGGCACGATTCTTGCGCTCTCCGTTTCTCATCGTCGACATTGTGGTTTACGTGAGGGGGTTATATATGGACCTTAAAGTTTAGACTTCTAATTTTGCAACGGCATCGTTATCACGAAAAAAAAAAAATAATAATAAATAACAACTTTGTCCTAATTTATAAATTCATTACTGCAAACGATATGCTTTCCCTCGTTACCGAGTGAGTTTTCCCTAACAATTCGCGTCTCCAGTTTGGAAATTAGATCACATTTATTCGAAGTTTTTCGTTTTCCTTTTTTTTTTTTGGCGTTTCTGACCCAAGAACTCGGCTTGAATCGCATCAGTAAATTAAAAATCCTTTTGGAAAACCATATAATTTGTATTATTTGCTACTCCGCTTGTAAAGTTTCGAACAGCAAAACTGGAAAGAAACATATAAGTCACATCTGTAAAAAAACTTTTTCGCCATTGTTTTTCCTTGAAAATAAACGGAAATCCAAGAAATTTAAAACTTCAATCCATTTCCATGTCATAACTAACTTCTTTTTTGGTCTTCTTTTAATTTCCTCAACAATTCTAAAAACGACAAAGTGTGATTGAGGTTATAGAACTATGTCAAAAACAAACTTATATCACACGTTGCATCCAATAATATATACACCAAAAATATTTTAAAAAACACACAGTTTATACGTAAGTATTATATATAAAATGTGATTATCTCTCTCAACTACCACAGACGGATCTCTCTTTGTTTATACGATGAAAATAAACCACTTTTTGTAAGATATCCTCCAGAGAAACCTCTAAAGATAACTGTCTGTTCTTCCTCATTAACCGATGGTCATAAATCAACTCTAATGATACCACTCATCAATTGGGTCCAATTTGTAACAGAAACCTGTAACAAATTCTGAATGGTTACTATGTGACGTTGTATTTATTCTCTTTGTCTTCTTCTATTGTTCTTTTCTTTGTTCACATAAAAGAGATACCTCTCTTTCTATTTGATGGTTATCTATCGTTTGCTTAACAAACAAGGCAGTTTGTTTTCGAGGCAAACTTAGCCTTATGTTTAATTTTGATTTTCACTACTTGATTTTACCGTCGTGAGATCTCGGAGTTAAAGCGATATATATATATATATATATATATATATATATATATATATATATATATATATATATATATATATATATATATATATAGGGGGGGTTGGGGGCGCGCGCCCCCCGGGTAAGAAAAAGAGAAGAGAAAAAAAAGAGAAGAAAAAAGGAAAAAAGAGGGGAAAAAAAGAGGAGGAGGAGAGGAAGGAAGGGAAAAGAAAAAGAAGAAAGAGAGAAAAAGGAGAAAAAGAGGGAATAAAAGCAAAACGCGAAGACACCGGGAAGAGAAAGAGGAACAGTGACATCATTACAGCGCTGAAGGGTAGCCAGTGACGGATCAATGATTTCGTAAAAGTGTGACTCACCCTACCCCTTACACCGACAACTCCCGTTTCCATTTTCCTCTCTCACTAATGATCTATATATATACTATATATGGTCTATCATAACGCGTGTGTAGAATTGTGCTATGAAACCAACTGTGGCTGGTCTCGAACTCGACCGTGTCGTCGGGGAACATGACGCATTTTGGGATGGGGGCGACCGCCCGCCACCCCCCATTCAGCATTTTTTTAAATGATATCGCTAAGTAATTTCAAAATAGAAAGTGCTTAGAGGCAACTTACAAGGCCTGGGAAGTGTCATTTCCAGCGATCTGGGAGGCATTTTCGGCCAAAATTTTCTTGTACGCTTCGCGCCAACCTATGGTGGCGCTACGCTTAGATAATTTGCCTACAGGCTTCGGCCCTCCCTTGGCAAATTCCTCGCTACGCGCCTGTTCGAATTTGTAACGCAAACAGCAGATATCACATCATATCAGTGAGCATGAAAATGGCGTTCCAGGATGAAAAGCCTCAAAACTGTCCGACTTGCCTGAAAAAATAACCAAAAATTTTCTCGCGCTTGGCGCGCGTTCAACGTGTTCATGTCAATATCATATAAGCAAGCATCGGTTATTACATCGCATGCCATCATGTACCGTACGGTCCGTTCAAATTGCGCAGTATACCGCGGGATGCTAATGTAAACAACGACATGTCTCATGTAGAGGTATAAAAAGCATGGAGGTCCAATTATGTCAAAACTCTCTTTTACATTAGTAATGGCGAATTAGGGCCTGCACCCCCGCCGCGCAGTGGCGGAGCGTCCATATGGTCAGGGGGGCGGATGCCCCCCCCCCCTGACGGACTCAAATGGACTGCTGGCGCCTTTTTCAGCTCTTTACCACTTTTTACTTATTCTAGATTATTAACTTCTTTTATTGCGCTCTCATCTACTTATTGACATTTGTCACATTTTGTTGGTGTAATTTGGCGATGACACCTTATTCTTCGTTTATCTGCAAATTAGCCAGGCCCGGAAAGGGTCATTTCCGGCGATCTAGGGAGTATCTTTACTCAAAAATTTTCTGTACGCTACGCGCCAACCAGTGGTGGCGCTCCGCTTAGATAGTGTCGAAAGCGCCCCTACAGACCATTCTCGCCACTCCTGACCAATACCCCTAGCTCCGCCACTGGCGCCGCGCCTCCTACGCCTATGTGTGTAGTGTTCGGTTTCGGAAATATCTGCTATTTTTTCATTTCCTTCAACCAAGTTTTATAATAGCCGTTATAACAGGTTTTAATATTTGTACACCAATAAATTAACTGTGTCTGAATTTTAGAAAATTTCTGACCAACATTCTACATCACACTTCCCTCTACTCGTGCAATTTTGACCGGTCTGTTAGGGGTTGAAGGAAGTTTTTTCTATATTGGTTGTCCATAGATGAAATTTTGTACAACATTATGGGTATGTTTTGAAGTGAGTTTATTCACGAGAAATGTGAATTTTCAAATTCTGAACAAATATGGGGCTTAAAACCTTGAAAAGTGGGGCTGACGGGTATTGTGGGCCGCGACGTAGAATCACCTACAAAAGCAAAGACCCACAGGAGATGGGATCAGGTCGAACATGATGTGTGCCGGGTTGACAATCTTCAAAAAGGTTATGGATGGAAAAAAAAAACTATTAGGAAATACTTGGTTCTCAGGCAAAAAGTGTACATCTGGTTGGTCATTTCAAGCCCGAGAAGTGCCGTTTCCGGTGATCTGGGGGGTTTCAAAACAAGAAATTTTCTTGTTCGCTGCGCGCCAACCGATGGTGGCGCTCCGCTTAGATAGTAATTCGCGCCCCCCGGGTTAGAAAATCCTGGATACGCGCCTGTATATATATATATATATATATATATATATATATATATATATATATATATATATATATATATATATATATATATATATAGTGAGTCTACTGTTTCAAAGAAGAAGAATAAACAAGAGTAGCAATGCTGCCGAAGCTGAGCTAACTTTCTATTTGAGAAAGTTGTTTTGATTTGCAATATTTCTGAGCAGTTTTTCCGCTTGTTTGTGCGAATGATGTTAAGATATAAGCGGGAACAACGAGTGTCATTTCCTTCCTCTCTTCTCCATTTTCCTTGCCTTATGCTCCTTCTTAGCTGACATAGTTTGTTATACAATGTTAGAAAGTTGTATTCCTTCAAAGTGGAAACACTATCACGAACTAATTTTATGCAATATATCGTTGTACGTGTTACTAGGTGATTGAGCCATTGCAAAGAACCAACAGTTCATGCACTTCGTAGTTTTCATTCATGTAATATATAGCACGCAAAAGGAAAAAGGTATTACTCAGTTAAATCTGCTAAAATGTTGTGAATATCACGTTTAAATTGTGCTGACCCAAAATTGCTCACGAAAATTGCACCTATATACAATAATAACACGACCTGCAACTTGTTTGCAATCGGCGTACCACAGAGAAACGTTAAAGGACAGCAATTGGAATCGGCTCCAACAATAGCGGTCATTCTCAAATGTCGTATTCCACGCACAAACTGAGAAAAAGTGCAAACTGCGATTCTGCCAAGTAGTCCTCTACAGATAATGTCATCGAACTAGATAGGAAGACTAAATGACAAGTAAATATTTAACTTGATCAAGTCACTCGCGGGTGGATTTATTTCCCAGAATGACGGGAAAATTAAGATGGAAGGTTTAGGCTATGCTCACATTAAAACGTATACTGGTAATGGATACTAAACAGTTGCAAAATACATTTCAGGATCATTGCATATGATATGTGGCATACATTTCATCATAAATGTAAACTCTGCAGAAGGCCCTGTTTTGGGCCTTCACAGAACGACAAAATATGTTTTTTTTGTAATTCACCACTATTCAAACGTTTATATCCACAATAATTCAGTAGATTCGAACAAACGTTTTAGAAGTAGTAGCATTTCTTACATTTTCAGGAAATGACCGCTCTTGACCTCAAATGACCTTCAAATTTATAACACTTAACTCACACAAACCACTGACCGAATGAAAAATGACGAAATGGCAGTCATTTAAACTCGGTTGCAAAGAGTGACAGAATTGCGGCAGAATCGCACGATCGCAGGCTATACAGCTCAGCTGAAAGCTTTCAGCTGAGCTAAAAACAAGACAGGAAACTAATACATATCATTTTTGATATCAGGTTTTTCAGTTCGCCTTTTTGTCATCCAATTTGACTGCGGCTTATACCGATTTATTACCTGTCCAGGCGCGTAGCCGGGGGGGGGGGGGCGAAGGGGGCAACCGCCCCCTTGAGCATATTTTTTTGTAAGTTTTTATGATATCGCTAGTAATTTCAAGCTTAGATGCAACTTACAAGGCCTGGGAAGTGCCATTTCCAGCGATCTGGAAGGCATTTTCAGCCAAAATTTTCTTGTACACGTAGCGCCAACACATGGTGGTGCTACGCTTAGGCTAGATAGTTTTCAATGCAGAATCTACGGCTCTGATAGTTTGCCAACAGGTTCGCCCCTCCCTTGGCAAATTCCTGGCTAGGCGCCTGTACCTGTCTTCTCGTTGTGTTGGAACGGGGTTAATCTACTCAAGCCTTAACCTTATCCCAATTGTTTAGATATTATTCGATTCATTCTTCTCCGAACAGAAAGTATTAAAGTTATTGAAAATGCATAGTACGTAACGGTCACTTCATTATTTGTGTGCACACACCATCTTATTCACTCCTGGCCTTCATTTTACAATCCTGTTGTTCCTGGGTCAATCTGTTGGAAGCAATCACACAGTTCGATTTCATGATGTCTTTTGTGAGAAGTGGTTTAGTAGCAGGGAATAAAGGGAATTAAAAAAAAAACTTGTTGTTTCAATTTGTAAACACAATGAACCATCTACACAAGCAAAATCATTGACTGGAGGAGCGATAACCAAAAAAATCGTGTTCAATGGAAAATGTGTTGGCAGAATTTTGTGTGAGGATAAATTTCCAAGCAAATTTCTGTCCTATATTACAGATATAATTGATGCGAACAGCAGCTAGTTAATCAAAAGAAAAGAAAAATCAATCATGAATAAAGAAAGAAAAATTACAGAAAGCAATTCCTCCTTCGTAATTTTATGGCAAATTTTGCGTAAATACCAGTATGTTTATATTTTTATTTTCCTTTTTTAATTAGATCGTTTGTTCATAGATTCTGACGTCAAATAAATGCCAATTAAGAAGTCCTTTTTCGATCGAACATCAACAGAAATCTGGTTTGAATGGGATAGCTTAAGAGCATTTTTCCTCTGTAGCCGACGAGACCTTTCTATATAGCTCGTAGAGTAACTACTGTTCATGTCCTGTAACACATGTTACCGTGTTACGAAAACAAAGTTGTAATTATTGATGCACGCGGTTGTGGGACATGAACAGTTTAGTTGCTGTACCAACTATTGAGTGCGAGTTCATTAATACGCGATTCTAAAATGAAGTCGTATCTAGTCGTTTTATGCTATAAATAGGCTTATGGATATACCCGAACATGGCCTTTCTTCGTTTTCGGCATGACGTGATTTAAAGAGAGGTGTGAACTGGAATCAAGCGGTACCGTACCTCCTTTACTTCATCTCGTAGGCATTCTAATCTTCATAGACTCCTTGTCCAGTCGCGCAGTTCTTTGTCTTACGTGGGAACAGGTTAACAGCTTTGCAGTTGTTACAGTGCCACCTGTAACACATGTTATACCGTGTTACGAATACAGAGTATTAATTACTGATGCACGGTTGTGGGCCATTTTTTTTGGGGGGGGGGGTAAACTGTTTCTATATGAAGACAGACTAATAATTTTTGGTCAAGTAAGGGCGCTGTTTTTCTTCTGTTTTTCTTTATGTTGGAAAATGTGACATTTTATCCGTGAATTACATATTATAGTGCCACTTGTGAGCAAAAGAACAACTTGATTCTTTATTAAGCACATATTATCTATAACCCAGACTATATTTCATGTAATACCACTCCGGACGTAACAAGAATCATTTTCTGGAAGGATTTCAGAGCCACGGCCCATGGCCTACATGAACAGTATAGCTGCTGTATACCAGCTACGAATATCGGCTGACGACGTTTCCGTCATCACACGAATATTTTTGTGATATATACATTGTCAATCTGTACGATTTGTCGATATGTCAGTACGGTATATGTTCAAATTGTTTAGCTGTGTATTCTAAGGGAAACTTATACAACGGTCAGTTGTGTGTGTGTTTATGGTGCTTCCTGGTGTATAGTATAGATAAAATATATGCATCAATATATGAGCTATTGCTTAACACACAATGTCATACACATATTTGGGATATTTAAACCACGAAAAGTGGAAAAACTTTCACCGGTTTTTTTGTTTGTTATGAAGTTGTGCATTGATTAAAGATGATTCATCTTAAGGTAGGAATGAAACTATAGTTCGGTCATATTTTGAGGGTACTTTGATCTTAAAAAAAAATAACAAAAAAAAAATCTTGAGAAGTGCTCGAAATTGCATCAATTTAACCCACTATATTCTGGGGGTACTTCTGGAATACTTCTGGAGTACAACCCGGCGCAAGAATGCCATAGATGAATTCCGTTAAAAAAAGAAGACCATTTTCATACAAACTTCAAAATTCCTTGGTATATTGACATCACTGTTACATTTTAAGAACACGTCCACATCCATTAACATCCATAGACTTAAAATAACATAACAAACAAATGCAGGAAAATAATTGTCAAGTCCGAGATTGCCCATTAATTATATGCTTCTTATTAACGTATCCAGTTAACTATGTTCTTTTTACACATCTGTCATCTTTTTCATACAGTGATTTACCATATAACTTTCTGCTCAGTTATGTTGTGAAATGTGGATGCTACATACGTTACACTTACATGCGGTTCAGTTTTGAAGAAAATCAAAAGATCTTACTAGCCAATTAGCCACTTTATCAACTACATGAAAACATAAAAGTATTTTCTTCGAATGATACGAATAAAGAATTAATACTGCTCCCGCCACATCCCTAATCCTTTAAGATGAGTTCACGGACACTATTTTATCACATTTAATAAAGATTTCCTATGATCCAAAATTTTGTCTTAGAAAAGTTGATCGTTAATAACTAGATATATTGTATAGTTCGTTTAAGATTTGATTGTAAAAAATATTAGTTGCTCGCTAAAACCGGAATTATCAAAATAGTAACTTGTCAATCCATTACGGGTACCGGTACTAATTAATTTGTACCACATCCGTTCTTATAAAGATTACTCGATGGTCCATAAAATCGGTTGCAATCTGGTTCACTGTCGGGACAATGTTGCTCACAGTTTGCGCCCCATCTCCCCTTAGGACAGGCTGTAAATACAAATATATGACAGAGTGACGTAACAATGTTAAATTGATGTTATGGTGGTAAGTTCTGATGAGTCATACCGACGCGTCTTGAGGTTGTATAGGTTTGTTATAAAGTATTAGGGTACTAAAGCATGTATGTCACTAACCTGCGACAGCTATCTCCATCTACCAAACACTTTGAGGCTATAAGCAATATGTGATAAACACATTTACTATAACATGATCAGTAGCGAACGACTACAGCTGAGCAAATATATGTGTCGCGTATGTTTCACTATATCTGATAATACGCCTACATCTGAGCAGTGTGTGGTGCGTGGTGTTTTACTATACTCGGGTGAAAAGCCCACAGCTGAGCAGTGTGTGGTGCGTGGTGTTTTACTATACTCGAGTGAAAAGCCCACAGCTGAGCAGTGTGTGATGCGCGGTGTTTTTCTATACTCGGGTGAAAAGCCCACAGCTGAGCAGTGCACATGTGGTGCGTGGTGTTTTACTATACTCGGGTGAAAAGCCCACAGCTGGGCAGTGTGTGGTGCGTGGTATTTTACTATACTCGGGTGAAAAGCCCACAGCTGAGCAGTGTGTGATGCGCGGTGTTTTACTATACTCGGGTGAAAAGCCCACAGCTGGGCAGTGTGTGGTGCGTGGTATTTTACTATACTCGGGTGAAAAGCCCACAGCTGAGCAGTGTGTGATGCGCGGTGTTTTTCTATACTCGGGTGAAAAGCCCACAGCTGAGCAGTGTGTGGTGCGTGGTGTTTTTCTATACTCGGGTGAAAAGCCCACAGCTGAGCAGTGTGTGGTGCGTGGTGTTTTACTATACTCGAGTGAAAAGCCCACAGCTGAGCAGTGTGTGATGCGTGGTGTTTTACTAACTCGGGTGAAAAGCCCACAGCTGAGCAGTGTGTGATGCGTGGTATTTTACTATACTCGGGTGAAAAGCCCACAGCTGGGCAGTGTGTGGTGCGTGGTATTTTACTATACTCGGGTGAAAAGCCCACAGCTGAGCAGTGTGTGATGCGCGGTGTTTTTCTATACTCGGGTGAAAAGCCCACAGCTGAGCAGTGTGTGGTGCGTGGTGTTTTACTATACTCGAGTGAAAAGCCCACAGCTGAGCAGTGTGTGATGCGTGGTGTTTTACTAACTCGGGTGAAAAGCCCACAGCTGAGCAGTGCACATGTGGTGCGTGGTGTTTTTCTATACTAGGGTGAAAAGCCCACAGCTGAGCAATGTGTTATTAGTATATTTTGTTATACTCGGGCGAGAAGCCTACAGTTGAACAATATGTGATGGGTATGTATATCTGATATGCACTCAGAGGAAATCTACACCCTTGTGCAGTACTTGATGTATGCTTATGAGTATTTTACTCTGCCTAAGGGATATTGTGTAAAGCAATTTGTGACTGTGTGCGAAGGCGTCACTTAAATCGAGATATAGCTAATATGTATGTACTTATATGCAATACTGTGTACTACGTGTACCAAATGTAAACAACTAATGGTTTATCAATTATCAATTCTGGCATTCAAAGTAGAAGTCAATGTCGAATGGTACAGATTACGTACCTCGATCACATGCGTTTCCTTGCCAGCCGGATGCGCATGTGCAACCGTAGTTGTCCCCATAGCATACCAAGTACCCTTTGCACTTCGGGTCGCCATCTGGTAGATCATCGCAAAGCAACTGGTCGCCCAAAAGCAGCTCACTACCATCAAAACTTGCAGCTATAATATAAAAAAGTCCTTTTTTTAAAACCTAAAGAATATAAGACTTATTTACACCAGTCTACCACCCCCGTGACCCCCGTTCCCCTACCCCGCACTTAACAGTATTTAGTATCATTTATTCTATATATATATTGCCGTATTTAAAATATCCATCCCAGGAAACCAACACAAAACAAAAATTAAACCGAGAACACAAGAACACATCAATTTCATTGTAGTACCGTATATTAACACCGTGCATGCATGTGGTTATACTGTTAATATTAAACGAATATGGAATCAAATGAAAGGAATATATAGGAGTATATAGCTTGTTGATACTAAGAATCACGATATACCACCTATTAAATACATGTGAGTCTTGTCAATTCAAGTGGCTGGAAAACTTGTAGCCTAACACCCGATACACGTAACCCCTTACCCCCCCCCCCACGCCTCCCCTCCCTTTCCAACTGCCTTCCTATACGTTTTAAACTTACCGCATTCACATTGAGTGCCCACCATGAATGGAGGGCATATGCAACGGTCGTTATTATCACTAAGTACTCCACCGTTTAGGCATAAGCGCTTGGTGAATGCGCATCCAGGACCAGACGCGAAATAACTCTCTGGGCATGCTGTATTAAATCATAAATAAGTACATGTAAATATCAAATTATATTTCTACTGGCTGCTGACCGAACTATTTGTTTACGAGGAGCTGACGTCATCAGCAATTTAAGCATTATATCCAAGCTGAGATTTATCATAATTTGTAAGCTGAATAAATATAGTGAAATTCGGATTCACTATATATATAGTATAAAACTAAAAAACAATTCTGTTTTCTTGAGAATCAATATTCCAAGAGTAAATTTCTACCTGTAAGAACGCTTGCAGTGTTTATTTCGACTGTATTACTTGATCAGCCAACTTTTCAGAGTCTGATGTTCAATCGAGTGATGCATGCGTTCGATGAAAATGCGCAATCAGTTGGATAAATTTACATAGTTTCGAGGCATTTCTTTCAAAGATACAGTAACTAGGTATTATTTTGTCCTGCTCCTATCCCGAGACAACCTTTAATTATCAGTAGTCGGCATTTAATCAAACTGGCTCGTTAGCATAATTAAAAAGTATAACTCCAAATCCATGGTGTATACGTTCCCCACTAATTGCCTATAAGTAGAAAATTACATATACAATCTACACTCAAATCAAATGTTCCCTATAGTATCATATCTTAATTAACCTAACTTTTTGATCCGCCGACAGAAAACATTCACCGGACGCGACCTATGGATACTAACTGAGTACTCAGGAATAGTCCAAATAACTGTATTTTCTTAATGAAACATATCGCGAAAGCTATCAGTTAAAATTGCAACTTTTGTGGAAGTGGGCTGAGATGGGTTCGTGATCTTATTCATACATTAAAATCTAAGCCTTCCCTGAATTACGTTTCTAAACTGCGACTTATTCGCATTAACAATGAAAAATATACACCTCTATATTATGTAGACTATCACACGGTATATATTCTCTGAGTACATTATTCCAAACCGTACCGCCAAACGGCATCAAATGTAATCACTAGATTGGCATTTTTATTGTAGTGCGCGTGCGCGCTACAATATTGGCATTACTAACCAAAGTTAAACGATACCTATAATTGACTGGATGTTGAAACTTAAAAGTCTCATATAGTATCTTTACATCTGCAGTTCCAGAGGCATAGCTGTGTAGCCAGCATATTCTGAGCCTGTCACGGCACTTACAAGCCCCCTCACTTTGTAAGTACCTACAATATGACTATACTCCCTGCAGTGTGTTGTCCGCCCAATAAGTAACACCATTAACAACCGAAACAATCTTCCTAATACTGCAAGCGATCCACGCACGCACTACAATACTGCGTATTTGTCACTGGCAAATGCAGTTCAATTTACAACTTATATTCTCAAATTTGTACAACTTACTCGCAGCTATTACGAGGATGTGGACAAACCAGCCTCTCGAAGCCCGCTTTCCGCGCCTCTGTATGGTGTAGAGTCCAGCGTCGTCCGTGTGCTTAAGGATGAGTCGTGGTCCTGAGTTGATATTCCGCTTCTTCCCCTTACACCATTTAATCGCTCTACACCCAGGCCTGTGAGCAACACCAATTGATACTGGCTCATCTAGGTCATTGGAAGTTATTGAGCTCGGATAGATAGTTACCGTCTGTACACCTCTTGTGTTAAGTACATCTGCAATAAATGAAAGAAGCAGAATGTATGTCAAGGTTTTGTGATTAATGTTTCTAAATAGCACCCCCCCCCCCTCTCCCCTTTGCAACCCTCCCATTCACACACCTACACACAAAGAAAACTTGAAAGTAGTTATTGACAAAAAAAAATTGTGCGTAGACGTATTTATCGACAGAGCTAATACATAGCCTAACTTTGCCCCACACTGCACCATTTCACGTCCAGTTTTGTCCCTTGCAGGGCAGGACCTACCTTGGGTCGAAGAGGAAGGATGAGACCCCCAGCTGCAAGTGCAAACCGTTACAAACGTACCTTCGTCCCGATGGCTATCACATATTTATTGTAGTGCGCGTGCGTACTACAATATTGTCATTACTGGCCAATATATATATATACATATATATATATATATATTGCTCCTTAATCCGCTTCCCGTATAGTCATGGTTTATTTGGTTTTAATTCCATCATTGCAAACTTACACTTATCTAGCGTCATACTTTCATTGTGTTACATTTAGTTCTTTTCAATCGCCTGCAGTATTGCTGACCAAGTTCCCAGGGGGGACCGAAAATTCCAATATATTTTCTAAAACTTACTCCTTATTTGTCAATTATGAGTCATATCTTATTTCTCTGGGTTTCTCTAATATATATATATATATATATATATATATATATATATATATACACACACTAGGTAAATAAACTGACCTGATTTCGGCTTCACGAATGTATATCCACTGAGTTGATTACCACCCATGTTTAGTGCGAATGAGCCAGTGTATTGGCCATACCGGACTCCTCCCAAACGGTTTCGTTCATTCACCTGTAGGAAACACCCAAATGTCATTCCGTTTCCCGGTGTCGTGATCAAACCAGTTTGGATGCCATCACTCGGTAGCCCTCCTTCCTTTGTGATACTGAATTCACCATCTCGACCGAGGTTTTCGATCGCGTAGATATGCAGAGTAGAAGATCGACCGGTCTCCGGATAATGAGAGATCATGAAAAATCCCTGATCAGGTGTCGCATAATTAGGACTTGGCACTCCTGTTGATATGATTGTATATAGACGTTAAAATAATATTTAAGGGCTCAGTCGTGAAAATCAAGAAAACGGAAAGTGTGCAGGAAAGCAAAGGAGCTATATATATATATATATATATATATATATATATATATATATATATATATATATATATATAGCCAAAGAAGAAAAGCTAACAAAATTATTGTAGCTAAATACTTCCCTGCAGTCAATACTATACCCATTAACGCGTCATAATTTATTCAATATCGCGTCCGCTCCAACTATTAGAATGCATTACAAAAACATTATCTAAGTAATGATTACAATTATATCTTGCTTAATTAAGAATAATTTAATTTTTGGCACAATAAAAAATTCAAAATTACCGTGGACACAGACAATAAAAATTCCGGCAGCGTAAAGAATTGCTTTTATTATCCCGTCCATTTCGGTCTTACACTGTTCGCAACAATATCACATTGATTATTGTGATAGCAGAGTTATCGTCGTCGCTCAAAACAGACTCAATGGAACGGTCAGTCGTTTTCGTATATAGTTCTTTACAATACACAATACAAAACTATTGACCCTACACGCATTATAATCTAAAACGATTTAGTCATGCACCAGGGACAAAAACGACTGGTTTCTTCTTTTCTTTGTCTTTTCATGATTTTTTATTCATATTTGATGTCAAGGTGATTAGTAATCCCTTTTTATTAAGGTATTACTGTTAATTCCCCTTCGTTTGATTCAAACGAACCTGTACTCCCCCCCCCCATCTCTATCTCTCCCCTCCCCCCAATAAATAGATCCCTGACCAGATCGGTTAGTTTTATAACTCGTAGTTCTTCAACACAAACCATTGACCCTAAACGCATTAATCTACCACAATTAATCTTTCCATTGATTTGCACACTAAAGTTCGTCACTTTTCAAGGCTCGCTAATTAAGCATAGGGTAGAGGTTTTCAACTGGCAAATCCTACCCACCGCATGATAGCTGCGGTGTTGGCCTATCATTGCACTTGCACATTTCCGTATCGTGACCGTTTAGATATTGAGCTAGAAGAGGATCAAGTTTAGCATACTGAACCCCAACCCTTCCGTCTGTTTTTCACTCGGAATTACATCCACATTTTAACCAAGAATTTCTAGAATGACTTACATCACCTTTAATCCTTCTTATTTCACACCATCTGTACTTTATATAAAAAGCAAATCCAAAAACAATGTCTTTCTTCCGAGCGGATGTAACTTATTGTAATAGTGGTATTTTGCCTGTCTCCTATATAAATATTATATATTCAAAACAACGAGAAAGTATCTCCTGCTTCTTAATTAGGTAAATGGAAGATCATAGTTACGACAGATACATGAAACAATTAATTTACTGAATAGAAACATATGCAATACAACTATATATAATGTAATTAGATGACTTACAATACAATGCAACGCTTTGTAATAAAAAATAATAGAGTACAATAAAAGTCATGCACACTATAAAATGTTATGTGATATGTGATATATATTTATATATATATATATATATATATATATATATATATATATATATATATATATATATATATATATATATATATATATATATATATATATATATATATATATATATATATATATATAAATATATATATGGCCCGTGGTTCGAATCCCGGTGGAGGCTGAAAGTTTTTTCACTGTTCTTGATTTTCCAACTCATTGCGATTTTCATATATATATATATATATATATATATATATATATATATATATATATATATATATATATATATATATATATATATATATATATATATATATATATATATATATATATATATATATATATATATATATATATATATATATATATATATATATATATATATATATATATATATATATATATATATATATATATAAATATATATATATATATATAAATATATATATATATATATATATATATATATATATATATATATATATATATATATATATATATAATAAATATATAATGCAGTACTATATATATATATAAATATATATATATATATATAAATATATATATATATATATATATATATATATATATATATATATATATATATATATATAATAAATATATAATGCAGTACAACATTCACAATGCGATGCAATACAATGCATTACCATAATTTAACGCAATACCATACCAGTTTCACGATCATTTCTTTCAAACACTCATATGATCTCTATACTGTATTAGAATTACGATGGTTAAGAAATGGTAAAGCCTATACAAAGAGAAAGACTTTACACAGCCAATGACACAAAGAGACACACATTAATACCGACAGTGAAACAATACACGGGATTCGTATTTACTGATTCCTTTTCCTTTTCTCTCCCCTCCCTCACCCCTTCCTCCCACCCACCCCTTTCCACCTTCTGAACCGTTTTTCAAAAATTTGGATTCAAACTTGTGGTCAACATACATCTTTAATTTTAAACTAAGGCGGTGACAATTTAGCACCTGAATGTGTAATGATGCAGGGAGTCAATGAATAAAAGAACAGCCTCTGCCAAACCATTCGGGACCCAGGAGAAGGTCTATATTTACTAGAAGCAAACAGAGATCGATTGAAGAAGTCATTCGTTGTTTGTTTGGTTATTTGGCTAGAAGAGCTCAGATCAACACTGTGAAGGATCCATCTTTAAACAGAGGATAAAAACATTACACGCGTTATTTTGCTCAAAAGGACGAACAGAAACTTATAGAAAGTTACGTAATACTTCGCTACGACAAAACTTATATTGCTACATTTGCCGTTGTCTTTTAGCAGAATGTCACTCCCATTATATTGTTGATCACTTTCATGGACTTATTCATTTTTTCTCAGTATGCATTTTTTTTTAGGAAAATTATTTTTTTTATGTAAATTCTATTTGTAGTCACTTTCTTGTTTTGATATATTTAGCTTCATGATGAGTTGTTAACGGTTTTTTGGTGTCGTTTTTGGGATGATTTATATAGTTTTATATCTTCTTGTATGAACACCTTATTATTTTAATATTTTATTCATCAATATATTTTTTCCCTAAAAAAAATAGAGAAAAATTTCGGCTAAAATTCATGAGCGATATTCTTTAGTGTCAATGAAGTATAGTAAGTTACAATGAGGGACGGGTGTAGGTGAAGTTAGAGAGCTGCTCTTAATTGTTATTTCCGTGTTAATCCGTATTGCATTCACTGTTTCAAGCAAATAAGAGGACATTGGTATACATAATGTACACATTTCGATAATTCAATAACAGAACCTGTTGGTCGTAAAGCTTCAAAGGTACAAATGAACCATTCTAAACATATGAGACATATTTATTTATTTATTATCGAAGAAAGAAAATATATATATATATATATATATATATATATATATATATATATATATATATATATATATATATAAAACTCTTCAAAATTAGAATGATTTATATGTTGCAAATTAATTTATTTATGGCATTTGCGGCTCGAAAGCTTTTTTTAATGCTATGTTTTTTTTTTAAGCAACTAGATGTTTAGGCGGAACACCTGTAACACCTGTAACTTTGTACACCGTAACTTTGAATTAACATATGTACAAGTACATAGAAATAAAATACATAAATATACGTAGAAATAAAATACACAGAAATACATAGAAATACATAGAAACATATATACATACATACATACATATATATATACATACATATATATATACATTCAAATACAGAAATACATGAAAATAAAATACATGGAAATACAAAGAAATACACAGAAATACATACAAATATATAAAAACACAGAAATATAGAAATACATATACATATATAGAAAAAAGAAAGACAATACTTTGATAGCGATGTCAGTTGTCTTTGTTTGTATTGCTGTTTGTTTGTTCGTTTGTTTGCTTGTTTGTTTGTCTGTTTAAAAGATCGAGCTGAATCAATTGACTATTCTTTGTTCATGTCTCTCAACCCCCACCCCCCCCCCCAACCCTACGCCTCTCCCTGGAATTATCATTTCTCCAGTTTCTTGACACAAAATATACATAATCATATATCGTACTTTTATCTTCCTCAGAATGAAAATAAAAAAATGATCAAGTTGGAGAAATTTTCGCACAACATTGACATTGAATATTTTAATTAATTCATGCATTATATATACCACGTTTCTTTTTATTTCTTTCATTTTTCATTCTTACTTTTATTTATTTATTTCAATTTTGTTCCAAAGAAGGAAAGAGGCCCTAGAATTAGTTAGTCATTCGGCAAACATCCACCCATCAGTATTTCCCCCCGCTATATAAGCTCTGTCATATTTAATCTAGCGAAAATGATTGCGTAAAATATATGCAGCAAATTTATAACGCAATAGTTATCAATGTACATGACCTATCCTAGTTTTTTTCGTGACTTGCAGCAAAATAAGAAGAAAAAAATATTGGAAAAGTTTCATACCCCCTAGAAACCAAAAGTGTTTGTTGAAACGGGTAAAATAATTTATGTAAAAAATAACATAATAAAAATACAAAAAATATAAAAAATAATAAAAAGTCGTGCTTTTTTTGTAATCTTTTTATTTTGGTTGGAACGAATTGCCATAATTTTTTCTGTTAAATTTTCTCTTCATTTTGTTTCCATGAAGGGATTTAAATTTTAAAATTTAATAAATTCCGAAAAAAAGGCGATAATTTTGGTATGTTCTTATGTGTTGCTCAAAACGTGTCAAATGTTTCATGTCATGCAAAAAAACAAAAAACAAATCTTTTTTTAAATTTTCTCTCGTTTGGTTGAAACAAATTGCCATCGTTTTTTTTTTTTATTTATTTTTAAATTTTCTGTTAATCTTTTTTATTTTAATGTTTCCATGAAGGGATGTAAATGTTAAAAATTTAATTGTTTCCAAAGAATGCGTTCATCTTACTTTATTGATGTTTTTCTTATGATGAGGAAACTTGGCGATCAAGTTTGATAAAAATTTTCATTGTCTTATATCTTGTCAAACATTTAAATAATAACAACGAAACATTTCTTTGTTATACTTTTCAATTAATCGTGTATAGATGTTATCTTGTTATCTTAGCCAGAATTATCAAGTTTTCTTTTGTTAATCACAATTACTTGCTCACTCACACAGCACACACAGACAGGAAAAATAATAATCATTGCTACAGGTTTAATATACCTTTATAACAAAGGTATAAAAATTAATTTTATCGCAGTAAATATTTCACTTGTTATCCTAAACGTTTCGAAGAATCAACAGGTTTAGATAAAATCGTAACCTAAATAACCAAAAAACGTAACTTTGATTTGATTTGATTTCTTCCTTTTGACTGTAATTAATAAACTCCTGTCGTTAATCGTTGATTGTGTTAAAGGGCTTTATAAAGAAGATTACCAATTAAGTTTTTCACCAGGCGTTCCACGCGCCCGTTTGAACGTTACCGTTATGTACCGGAAGTAGCGACACGTGTACCGGAAGTCATAAAGCGTGTTCACATTGGCTGAAGCAACTGAGTACCGGAAGTAAGATCCTGTCAACGCAGCCAACAGGAGGTTTTTAGTATATATAGTTGAAACAAACATAATCCGTCTTAAAATCTTGATGCTTTTGAAGAAATATCCACATATCAGATAAAAAATAAAGAAAACTCTTATAAAAGATTGAGATTTAAAAAAAAAATATGGAAAGAAAAATAATAATAGAAAGAGAACTTAACGATAATATAGAAGGAGAAAAAATACACTCCTTTCTGTGGGGGGTGATTTTTGTCTCTTTTTTTTTGGGTTGTTTAAAGATGATTGGATAAGGGGTGAAACAATTCAAACCGAAGAAGCAAAAAGTTTTTCGCTAAACGGTTTTAGACGGAAGCAGCTGAAACCTGACTTAAGAAATGATCACAAATAAAAAGTCAAGAAACGAAAACATAAAACAGATTTTTTTTTGGATACAAAATTATTTTCTTTTTCTTTATCTTGAGCTTATTTTTGCGGAACTTTTTCATTCCGGAGACTGATTACAGACCAACTAATGTTTTCATTATTTATAATCACATAATCTTTCATTAAAGAAAAGAAAGGGGTGGGGGAAGAAAGACAGAAACATGTGGAGAAAATAGATAATTTTTTTTTCAAAGATGAATTACTTCCAGACGAATTGTTTCAATTTTTTATTATTTGTTCATTAATTCAAGAAGACAAATGAAACATCAGATTTAGCAATAAAGACAATTATAGGTTATATTTCTTCATGGGGAGGAGTGAAATAATATTTGACAGTTGATTCACCTGTCCGTTTTGTTGTTCTTATCTTCAGATAAGAACAGAAAAGTTATCAAATATACTTTTTTTATTTCGTATATAAATACAACCACTTCACGTGCATATCGTGTCAGATGTGTCAAATGTGTCTTTGGGTCTCAGCCGTGAACAGGAACAACATTACTATAATACAGACGAGAATTTGTTACTCTTTATATAACGAAATTGTAATCAGCCATCCTAGGATACAACACGTATGTGCACGCTGTTTACAATTCTGGAAAGTTTAACGTGTTATTTTCTGTGGAGCTATCGCGAAAGCAGTGGTGAAGAAAGTTCGAGGCGGTGGTAGGAAAAATAATATTTGATTTTCCGAAAATTTGTTACGGACATTATCATCAGTGGACTGCGTGAAGTTCTGGAAACTTCGCAAATCAAAGTAGAATCGTTCATATCAGAAACTTTGCTCCAGCGATTTCATTATTCTTACCTATTAATTATGTTTTATGGTTTTACTTTCTTATTGTTTAGCGAGCAAAATTGAAAAAAGTGTAACTTACCGTGTAAACACGCCACCCCACGTCTCTGTATAGTATACCAGTCCTGTGATATTCTTCTCGCGAGATTAGTAGACGTCTATTTACAGCCGTTTTATATTTTATGTTCAGTAAATACCACTCCAGTCTATGTACCAAGTTCGCTTCAAATCTACTTTGCTGTGCGAAATCAGGACACGATTCTTTTTCTAAATCCCAGCACCATCTTGACTATAAATAATTAACATATCATCTATATTTTTTATGTCAGTTATAAGAAGTCAATTGAACCTTCCTTTGTGCCAAATTCTGATAATATTAACATACTACTATAGCAGAAAGCTCGTTGTGTTGGTTTTGTTATTATAATAATTTATGCAAAAAAAGGCGGAGTTTGATATAATTCTCGCAATCAGACACACCCAAATGACCTATATAAAAACAGTGCTTCGGTTTTGTATCAAATGAATGTTTCTTTTTAATTGAATAGTTAACGTTCTATTTGATATCACTTAAAATTGAAATCATATGTTATAACTTTTAGTGACAAATATTGCTTATTAGATCAACTCAATTTATTTTCATTTATGCACCTGAAAAAAAAATTCTTCGCTGTGAATTTTGGTGATCTTATTCTTTTCGTGTTCTCGCTATCTTGGGAATTGATATTGTTCAGCACATTTGAAATACAATTTTCGATTTTGGAAAGTGATGTATTGAATTTCGCGGTGTTACTGGTATATATATATTAAATTGGAGTGACTACCCCTAACCAACCCTCCCTCCCCCCTCCACCCAACCTCGCCCAGAAAAAAAAGGTGTTAAGAAAAGGACAACGAAGCATTTTGTTGGTGTTTGACAGTTTGTGTATATGGATTATTGTAACATGGAGCTTTACGATTCAGAAACAAATGAAAACAGCAACCACATTATGGACGATGAGCGGTTGGAAGACGAAGAAGAAAACAGTTTGCAAGAAAATGATGATGATGAGAACGAAGAAAATTCTTCTTCGCCGTCTTCTTCGACATCATCGACCGGAGACGACGGCAAGAAAAAATCCGGCGCAGCTCCGTCAAGTAACGGAGACAGAAAGAAGGGCGGGACGAGCGTAAAGGATAAAGAACCACACATGGTACAGCGGAGAAACGCCCGCGAGAGACGGCGCGTTCAACTCGTCAACGATGGCTTTACGCGACTTCGTCGAAAAATCCCCACCGAACCCCGAAACAAGAAACTCTCCAAAGTTAAAACTCTGCAGTGCGCGATCAATTATATTTTACATCTTCAAGAAACTTTAGATGAGGCGGATAAGTTACAGAGAGCGGCTGGGGGCGGGTTTAGGGGGTAGTATGACCACGATGAACCCGTCACCGTACAATAACGCGCATCATATGGGTAGCCAACAGGGGCATCACGAGGGACTTACGTCGGTACCGATGCAAGCAGGTTCTTGTTACAACGACTCATGGGGTTACTTCGAAAATCCTCCCATGGTAAGTTGAACTATGTTTGTTTGAACCTATGGTTTTTAATTTAAATTTATGTAAATTTCTTGGCTAATTGATAAATAAATAAAATAGTAATTAAATAATACGATATGTGGAAATGTTGTTTAATGGTTTATCCGGGTACGTTTTACATAAATTTCTCGGTATATTACAAAATAGAATAATTATTGATGAGCTACAACATGAAGAAAAAACAAGCAAGGAATGAAAAACACCGGAGTCGAATTAATTTGTCATTCTTTTATCTGGGTGATACACGAATTATACTGTTGTCGGATGTAGACTGTTGTAAGCAACGTTCCGTTTTTTGGGTGGTACAAAACCCTCCCCTCAACCCCTCTACCCTATAACCCCCCCCCCCCCCCCCCCACAGCAGCCTTCTTGTATTTATCAACCCGAAGAATTAAATCAGATTAGATCAGATCAGCAAAAGGAGAACCTTTGATAAATTTTTCGCTTCTTTTTAAAGAATATATTCTTATATTGATGTAGACAATTTTTAAGGGGTTGGGGAGGGGGCGGGGGGTAAGTAAATCTGGGGAAGGGAAAAATGAGAGAAATCTGAGAAAGGACAAGATGTCCCTTAATTTATTTAATGACGGCCACGTAGCCTAATGGATAAGGCATCCGACTTCGGATCGGAAGATTGGGGGTTCGAGTCCCTTCGTGGTCGAGCGTAATTCAGTTTTCTAAATTTCTTTCCTGAGAAATGCAAGATGTATACACTGCATGGGGAAATGGTGTAGGGAACTTTCCGTTCCTTGGTCCCTACCCCTCCCACGGCAATCCTTTTAATCATCAAACTAAAGAAATAAAGCAGAGGTACAAAGTTATCAGTATTTCGGGTTGGTAACAACATTCCGTTTTTGGTGTTTTCTTTTTTAATCATATTTTTCATTGCCAGGGGTGATGCTAGAGAATGCTTTGAATTTTTTATCTATAGTTATTTTATATTTCGTAAAATAAAAAATATATAATATTAGATATGGCAGCGTGAGTGTTCTTTACCTAATCATTATATAAGATACAATGTTATGGTAAAAAAAACTGTTTCCATTACTTTCATTAACTAACGGCCACGTAGCCTAATGGATAAGGCATCCGACTTCGGATCGGAAGATTGGGGGTTCGAGTCCCTTCGTGGTCGAGGGTAATTTTTGATTTTTAGTTTCCCAATTTTCTTCAATTTCTTTCAAGGGAAATGCACGATATATACACTGCATGGGAAATGGTGAAGGGATTGTTCCTTTGTTTGGTCCCTACCCCTCCATGCCAATCCTTTTAATCATCACTGAACTAAAGAAATAAAGCAGGGGTACAAAGTTCTCAGGATTTCGGGTTGGTAACAACTTTCCTTTTTTTTCTTTTTTTCTTGTTTAATCATATGTTTCATTGCCAGGGGTGAGGTTAGAGAAAGCTTTTGGATAATTGATTTAGTTATTTTATATTTTTTAAATTGAAAAATATTATAAAATTAGATATGGCAGCGTGAGTGTTCTTTACCTAATCATAATATAAGATACAATGTTATGTAAAAAACGGTTTCCATTTCTTTCATTAACTAACGGCCACGTAGCCTAATGGATAAGGCATCCGACTTCGGATCGGAAGATTGGGGGTTCGAGTCCCTTCGTGGTCGCTTCCTTTTTACGCACTTAACGTACTCATCACTTATCATACCGACTTCTACAGAAGGAAACGTTAATGTGTGTGCGATGTCCATTTCGTAATACATATATATATAATATAAATTATAATTTTAAATTATACCATATTTTATATATATATATATATATATAAATATATTCTAATTTTAACTGAAAGAAAACTAACTGAATATTAATGTACCAACAATAACGAGTGAAAACAATTGTTTGGCAAGTAGATGTATTTTATATCTTTTCACATTTTGTTTGCTTACATAGCCTGTTATGTGCTTTCTGATATTAGAATGATTTGATTCCCAATGTCTGTAACCCTGACAACGAAATTCGCTTCGTATCGTATCCCATGCAGTGTATTCGAAGACC
The DNA here is from genome assembly GCF_037975245.1 of Apostichopus japonicus. Classification (NCBI taxonomy): domain Eukaryota; kingdom Metazoa; phylum Echinodermata; class Holothuroidea; order Aspidochirotida; family Stichopodidae; genus Apostichopus; species Apostichopus japonicus. The sequence continues at coordinate 8,464,391 of NC_092561.1, forward strand.
AGGATGTCGCGCAATGCATACTCTGCGCGCGCGATCTATAAAATACACTGTTGTCACGGTTTGATGCAAAATGTCTTAGGTTTATGAATATACACATGGTGATCTATGCCTTTGGATACTTCCCTCAGCGCCTTCATCCGTCCTAATGCTGCCTATACCCTCTGCCCTATATTCCTCTCCACATGCTCTACTCCCATCCACATACCCTAATGCCCCCCCCCCATCCCCTCCGGTTTCTCCGTATGAAAGGTTGAGTAACCTTAAACTGTATTATGCATGGGCTCTCGCGAACGTGACCAAAAAAAATATGATGACAAAACACAAAGAACTTCTGTCATACGAGAAAATGTTTAAGATGATGAATGTTACATGCATCGTTAATAACATTAATGAAACAACATACACGAGACAAAGGAATGTAAAAAAAAACAGCATTTGGTGTTATTAAACAGGACAGGAGGAAATCAGAGGAAGAGGATGGGGAGGTTGCAGTCATCTCTCAAGCAGCTGGTCATGTTGGGGATTTATTTGTATGGAGCGGGTTTTCCCTTTCCATCAGCAAATGGCCACGTAGCCTAATGGATAAGGCATCCGACTTCGGATCGGAAGATTGGGGGTTCGAGTCCCTTCGTGGTCGAGCTTACTATTTGATTTTTAGTTTTCCAATGTTTCTAAATTTCTTTCACGAGAAATTTATGATGTATGTATATACTGCATGGGAAAATGGTGAAGGGAACGTTACGTTGTTTGGTCCCTACCCCTCCATGCCAATCCTTTTAATCATCAAACTAAAGAAATAAAGCAGGGGTACAAAGTTCTCATGATTTCGGGTTGGTAACAACTTTCCGTTTTGTGTGTGTGTATGTTTTTTTTTAACCATATGTTTCATTGCCAGGGGTGAGGTTAGAGAAAGCTTTTGGATTTTTTATTTAGTTATTTAATATTTTGTAAAATAAAAAAAAATATATAATATTAGATATGGCAGCGTGAGATTTCTTTACCTAATCATTATATAAGATACAATGTTATGGTAAAATCTGTTTCCATTTCTTTCAATAACTAATGGCCACGTAGCCTAATGGATAAGGCATCCGACTTCGGATCGGAAGATTGGGGGTTCGAGTCCCTTCGTGGTCGAATGTTTGTTTTGCTTTTGCACAATGAGATGTTTTTGCAGCATTTCCATATATATTTTCTTTGTTTCTCTCTTACAGAAGTATATGAGAAGGTTGAATTACTTTGAAAAGTCATTCTTTATCAATTAATAGTGTGTGTGTGTTAGGAGTGGGGGGGGGGGGAGGGGGGCAGGGGGAAGTTTTTTTTTTTAACTCCAACCCTTCCTGGCTTATGCTCTCCCACCCTAATCTTACTATTCTAGAGGGAATGTTGTCTTGATCAATGCTTTGGTAAAATTGGAAAATTTGACGGCCAAACTAAAAAGGTTGACTTCCAGAAGAACTACTCGAAATCGAAATTTTAAAGAGTTTGATTCGCTCTCTGTAACAACATTTAAAAGAGAGTTTCCACGAGGTCTAAGTGTGTGAGTATACGTTTTTGATAAAACACCACTTTAAATTCTAAAGTGAAGGCCTCAACTAAATACGAATTGTGACGTCACGTTTTTTGATAGCCCAGTAAATATCTTAACTTGAGAAAATAGAATACTGCATTATTCAAGTAAAATGTAGGTATATGTTCATCATATATGATAAAAAGTAGGCCTATATATATATATATATATATATATATATATTATAAGCATATCTGCGTATTCAAATATAGCCTATACAACGTTCGTTCATTGCTAATGTATAAGCAGGCTATGTTTCTCGGCTTTTTGGCGGGAAGAAACACATGACGTCACAATTTTGTGTGTTTTTATATCCAGTGAAGAGAAGTATGTTGATAAGGTACATGTAGGAAGATCGAACTAACGGAATTGTCTACAAGAGGTATATGTAACCGAACGAATAATCTAGAGGCGAAGCTCAGGGACTCGCATTATTTACGGAGACATAAATCGTAGTTACGGAAATGTCGGCAGGTGTTTCGGAAATTAAAATCGCCTGTTTTGCAGCGACGAAAAATATTCATCACCGCTAATCGATCGATAAGTTTTACATCTCCTCTTTCTTATATTTATTTAAAAGAACAAAGGTCTGATAGTCTTATATACCTTGTGTGCAATGGGGGAATGTAGGCCTACATGAAGCTTGAATTGAGTGTGTAGGGCTTCGATAAAGAAATAAAATACCTTTATTAATAACTGGCTGTGAGGTATAAGATTAGAAACATCAAATCAAATTGTATGCTGTATTGTAAGAAAATTTAATGAACACGGAGAAGAATCAATTAACATCGGATTTACTGTTTGGCTGTGCCGTATATAAACACAATGCCAAGTGACTTCTGCGTCCGATATGCAATTGGACCAAATCGGCCCGGGCCCAGGGATTCAGATGAAGCGGTACCCAAATATTAGAAGGTAACAAAAGGAAGAAAAGAGGAGGGGTGGGGGTGGGGATGCAAAATGAGACGTACGGTATATCGACACATTTCAAGGAAGGTCTTTACATATAAGAGTTTGTTTTTGTTTTGACTCATATTAGGGGGTACCGTACCGTATATTAATTAATACGTGAAATAAAAACTGGAAGTGAGAACTGTGCAACACCCCCACCCCCCCCCCCCCTCTCCAACAAATAATTTGACATTAAGCTTTTGCTTCGTATTGTAATACAAATGTGTTGTGAATGAAATACTGTCTGTGTCGTGTTAACCCAGCAGTATCTATATATGAAGGGAGTTGGGGTGGGCGAGGGGTGGGGGGGGGGGGGGGTTATAGAGGGTAACTTCTATGGATAGAGGGGAAAGTGGAAATAGCGTTTTACACATTGGCATATTCTTTGTTCGTTCGTTCGTTCGTTCGTTCGTTCGTTTGATTGTTTGTTTGTTGTTTGTTTTAATTGAGTTAGTTCTTAATTACGTTATTTTGGGAAAGAAAGCTTATAGTGCACTGTATGTATATTTCGTTGTAAATGCATGTAAACATTTCACTATTTTTATTCTGATATCTCAAAAATTGATTCATAAATCACAATGTCCATTATTGATAATAATCAAATCAAAGGAACGTCAGCATTTCTTGTTAATTGCAATATCTCGGGAAGTGACAGAGGTAGACAGGGGAGTGTGTAAGATGTGAAATTTAAATATCAAACTTTTATTTATTTATTTATTTTTGGTTCGACTTTCTGCTACTACGTTGTATTTGGAGGAAAATTACTCCCGCCCCACACCCACCACACCCGCACCCCCTTTCCCAAACACATAACCCAATCTATTCTTTTAACTTTCAGCGTAAATAATTTTACTTAATTTTGTGTAAAAAAAAAAGAATTGTTCGAAATACTGTTGCTGTTTCATCTTCTATTTATACAGAGAATTACGAAATGATACTTTAATTTATTCGAATTATTTTTACACTCGGTAACAACAATAAAATAGATATGTAAAATAATGATAAGAATAAATTATAATAATAAAATAAATAAGTATTATTTACTTTCCCATTTCATATACTTGTAGGTATTAATGAAGAAATAAAGATTGAAACAATTAATATTTACATATTTTTGATACTTTCTGGTGCGATATATATATAACTTCACATATAAAGTAAACAACATAAAAAGACCGCAAACAAATTAAAGTTAATTAAAATTAAGTAGGGCAGCCTGACGTAATGAAAACTCCCGGATGCAGGAACGATGCTTGTTAAATCGACCTTAAGTAAACGCCACAGGATAACGCACATAACTAGATGATTTCTGGTAAAGAAAATAAAATTCCGCTTTAGTGGTCACCCCTAAGGCTATAACGTTGAACAGGACATAGGCCTAATAAACGTCGGCCTGGTTATAACTGTCAACTTGATTCGTAATCGGCGATTTATTAACATTAACCGTTCTACGGTTTCTATACAAATCGAGCTCGTGTTGTGCACGTGTAGTGGATATACCTTAACAAAACAGTGAACAAGTTTTCGTCTTAGAAGGAGTTTAAAACGAGTATATCCCGTTCATTGTTCTTTTTTTATAGTCTATAAAAATGATAAAAAAAAACTAAAAATAACATTTTGGTAAAATTATTGACTTTTTTCCCCCCTTCCTTTTTCGTTTAGTTGGGTAGTTTATGTCTGGATTTTGAGGAGAATAAACAGCTGAATTTCTTAATGAAATTTAATAATGCATGAGGAAAAAGAAAAATAATTGATGATGGATTTGAAAATAAATCAAAGGGGTTCAATATGCTAGTCTTTTAACGAATTTATTTAGGAGTTAGAACTTACCTGACACTTCTTCCTGGACAAAATATTTTGTACAGGAAACTGGTATTATAGTGTTTAACCGTGTAAAATGATGATATTTAACATGCAAATTTATGGTGTTAGAAAAAATTAGAACCCTCTCTAGCCCGAACCCCCCCCCCCACTCCCATGTAAGGGGTGTGGGGGATTCTTTGCTCAGGAGGAAATTAAAAAATTTAGACATGAAATAGTGCATTACATTCTAAGGCATACAGTTAGGCTATAAATGAGGTGTATAAGTAGGTCTATACACGCAAGGTTGTTAAAGAATATATTTTTTGGTTACTATTTCAATTCGTTATCATAAAATGTAATAGGCTATAGTCCAGAGGATTCGGCCAATCTTAATCGAGGAACGTTGATATTTTTTTAAATAATCATTAAAGATAATCATAAATTAAAAGAAAATACGTCATCAAAATGTTTCGATTTCAACACTCGTTCACGCTGCGTGGTGCTTACTTTGCTTCCCACACCAAACAGTCAGTATACTGTGCAATTGAACCGGCCTAAGACAATTACAGGTTGTCTCTAATATATAGGGGCGCTATTGATGTTCAAAGTCAAGTTGACGTTCAATGTTCTCAGAAGGAAGGACAGCGTTCGCTCGCTGCAAACGGCTTCCCTATCTGAAATGTATGTTATTCTCGATGTTTTTAACACACCGACTTTTTTACTTTTCCTTTTCGTTTCAGTGCAATCCGTACGAGTACCAAGATATGCGCGGGAATTACTACTACTAACACAAAACATGACGTCACAGACTCGATAATCCAATGATGGGATTGCATAATTCTAACCACATGGACGTCCAGACATAGAATCATGGAGTCATCATCAGGCCGGACCTTAGCGTTTCTTCTATTTATGTTCGGAGTGTCGAAGGCAGGCAAAAAAAAACATGTGCACTGTGTGTATATACACTTAAAGGGAGTGAAGACTCACGCACAAAGAAACGGCTGATGCCGGTAATCTGACCTACTTTCGAATGAGGTGTAACGGAAGTGTTAGACACCACCATCGATCCCAGAAAGTACACACACAGCTTGCTACCGTCTGTCATTAGACATTAGTGTACAGTAAATACATGTAGCTACGGTCAATACCCACAACACAGTGTACATATCAGCGATGGACATCTCAGGTCCAGATAAAAGATAACAAGGTATTACGTTTCATTACTGTCTGCATGTTGTAGCGACAAGAAAAAAACTTCACTTGCAAGCAACGGAAGGTTAACTTTTTCAGAGGGCAGCACGCGGTTTGGGGCGAGTCTTCAATGCCTTTAACCCCGGCCAATGAGCGACAATGGAGAGAATAAATGACAGTGTTAACTGGCACATATAAGGGTCAGTATATTCGTGGTCAATATAATAACTTCATACTGTGAGTTGAATCGATCAACCTCTTATATACTAACAGAAGCCTTCGTGTGTATATTTACCAATAGGGAAGTGGAATGGAAGGAGTGGACAGGGGTGGAGGGCGGGATGGGTTGGGGAGGGGGGCGGCTGGTACATGGTAATTTAACTGACAATGTGGTTGTGACGAAACTCGTATGATGGGGACAAATATGGAGTCTCATTTAAGAGAACTTGATCGTGGTTAACTTTACAATCATGGTACGTACCATATATGGTGCCAGCAATTGTGTAGCTATAGTGGGTTTCAGGAGCCCCGGTTTACGAGTGAGAGAGCTGCAGGAGGTCTTTCTCATCCACATTATTTAACCTGAACTAGTGACACAAGGAACGTAGTCATATACGCACTTGTATTTTGCTTTTGTGTGTGTGTGTGTGGGGGGGGGGTCAACAAATGGTGGCTGATTATCGGACCTTGGGAATGGGGCTAAGGGGGATGAGGTGTCCCCTCCCCCATATGAAAAGTTTTGTTTGGATAAGGGGGTCTTAGATGCACAACGGTTCTGTAATTTCTAGCATTTTAATTACATTTGTGTATAGTATAAACTTTTTTAGTACAATCTTGATTAATTTTGGAATATATATATATATATATATTTACAGACCATAACCTGTTTTCTCTGTGCCCACCACCGGAATCTAGATTAATGTTTTCTCCTTTACTCCACACTTACATTTAATAACTAATTTTATTCCCCCATGTTAGGAAAGTCGTTGCAAGTTGAAAGAAACGAAGCATCCATCCAAATGTATAGAGGAGAAACAGACACTGGAAAATGTAATTTCTAGGTGCGGATACAGGGTTACTTTTGCGATGTCACCCCACCCCCCCCCCCTCTCTCTCTCTCTACCCCAAAGCTTTCAATCTCACAAAAATATGGAGGTTAATGTGCCCAGGAATGCGCCATTTGACGCCGACTTCAATTTTAATTATATTTCGAGGAGGATCCTCCCAGCCTTACTAGTCCTACGCGGGGCGTCAGCTTTAAAGATCCCGGCTCACACCCCTTCTTTATAAAATCCTAATTCTGCCCATGTGTTCAAAGATCTGATTGTGTTCATAGGACCCATTGTTAATAATGAAGTATTAAATTAAATTCCAAGAAAGTTTTTACATTTTGTGTATCAATTTTTTTTTTTAATCCTGTTATGTCTTATTTCATATTTTTCTTGTAAGTTTTTTCTCTATTTTATTACACATTTGTCTCTATTTCATCTTTAGTCGAATATAGGTCATCTACAATTGGTTAAGAGAGCGGATCCCCGCGGTGTGGGTGTTGGTGGGGGTGGGGGTGTTGTGGATAGATGCCCTGGCGTGATATTCTTTTGTATACCGGGTCCTAAACGTAGTAATCATAACTTTGTAAAATTATTAGATATATACTGGAGAGAGAAGTTTAGCACGCTTTTGTACATGAAAAAAAACATTTCTCATATTTTACTGATGCATGCAGGTTGTTATAATGCACCGCTGTGTCGGGTAGCAATCTCAGTATATTTGCCGATTTGTTATCTTCTGGACCCCCGGTCTTGAAAGAAAATTATTGACCCAGTACTGCTGTTTATCAGGCGCGTATCCAGGATTTGCTAACCCGGGGGCGCGAATTACTAGCAGAGCCGTCTCTATATACGGCTCTGATTACTAGCTAAGAGGAGCGCCACCATCGGTTGGCGCGCAGCGTACAAGAAAATTCTGGTTCTGCCCCCCCCCCCACAGATCACCGGAAATAGCACTAATAATTGATTAAGTTATCACCACTTTTAGTAAACAATATAATTTTCTGTATCGTTCAGATTGTGGATTTTTTTCAACGCTAAATACAATGGAATCATAAACACACTATTTATGAACATATACGATTTGCCATGAAGCCGAAGGAGCCGTCGAACAATTCCGTGCACATTCCTATAAGTTGTATTTCTTTCATTATCCCAGTATATGTTCATATGTAATAATGTACTGACAAAGAAAAATACCCCAAAAAATGAAATGATAATATAACTACATTTGAAAAGCTCATATTTTCAAAAATTGGTTAAAGTTACAAAGAATGAGGACGAAAATATATTTAATAACTCTATATTAAAATCACCCTCCTTGGTTTACCCATAGACGTCCATTCTCCAGGTTGACCAAGAATTTTTTTTTTTTATTATCATTATTTTATTACATTTGTAACAAATTTGGAAGTATTACTAATGACCAGTCACTTACGGAAGTGAAGAGAAATGTTACAAATTTCATTTTTGTTGTTGTTGTAATATACGAAGATTTTTTTATATCAATGTTGTTTTGTCTTGAACTCTCTGAATAATTAATTGATTATTAGGGTATTTCTTTTTCATCGTTATTTTACTAGTGTATATATTTACATACACGTTTTATCGAGATAATATACACTAACAGTATTACGTATTGAGGCTCCACTGCAGCTAGAGTCTAAATCCCAAAGAAATAAAAATAGTTCGCAAAATAATTGTCTTCACTGCAAAAATTTAGGGGTTCTAACATTCAGTCTAGAAAGAATTAGACCCGAGTGTGAACATCCCACTTCACCATTTCGCCCCCCCCCTTCCCTCCCTCCCACCTTTTCAACCTCACACACACACGCACACGGGCACCAATTGTATTTCTTTAACACAACCTTGCGTAAAACACCCACATATAACACTAAACTTATAGTCTAAATATGCTTCAGAATACACCCGGTTGATGTCTAAACTTTGATTTTTGCAGGGGGCCCCAGACACCCCTACACGGGACTCGGCTTCAGCGATCCCAGGGCCACCCTTCCTTTATAAAATCCTTGATACTCCTCTGGCCGTACCATACAAGTCCATACCATGATTTGAAGCATTCTGTGGGGGGGGGGGGGGGGCTTATAATCCCTCACCACCGTCCGAAAATACCTTTAGTAGCTTGGGACAAGTTTAAGGTGCTTAAATTTCGATCCCATAGCTGTCGCTTTATCTACAGGGCTTTTCTCACACCCCAAGTATGTGCCCCCCCCCGCATTCCCCCTCCAAAATTGTCACGGAAGCATGGTTTTGTTTGGATATAGTTTCTACATGCCATCTATAAAAGCATTGCCCCCACCCTCCCCCCCCCCCCCAAAAAAATCTACCTTTCACTTTGACCTTAGTATTTTATTTATTTTTAATGAAAATACAGACATTTAAAAGATTTACGTGCGTCCAATACTGAAAGAAAGCGCAAGAGGCGAAACTAGCTACTTGCTGTTTTGATAGAGCGCCACCGTTTGGTAAAAACAAATCGCAATCGCTAGCACTTGACACTATGCACACTAATTTGCATACTACATTATCAGTTGGGCTTAATTGTAAAGGTACGTCTGATAGAAGTTTCATGAACAAATGAATGCACTTCCTTCGCATATATCCTTCACAATGGAAAATATTTCATGTGGATGATTGCCTAGCGGGAATGTGGATAAGTGGTTGCCTTGATTACAAAACTCAATTCTCGTGCTGAGGTGATTTCAGTAAGGAACTACAGCAAATACATCCCGAATGTGTCTACAAAATGGTTCCACGATGATTTACAATCATTTACTTAATTTTAACTACATTTGTGTTAACGACTTTGCGTGCTTGTGGTATAAATTTAAGTAAACAACTTGGACGAAAGTTTAAGGAGAGGGTAGCCTTTGTTAGGGCGTATCGGTCAATTTTTCTTTGCCGAGTGCGCTGGGTCGATCCTTACTATTCATCACGATATGAGCGATTCGTTCCTGTGATTTCGCTCGGCATCTGCATGCGTATGTAGAAGGGGGGGGGGGAATGTAACAGCCGAACTTTTGTTTTTATGTAGGGAGACCCATTCGCGTCGTTGAGCAGACTCAACTGAGTCATGGTAGAGGGGAGCAGTGGCATACACATGATTTCAAAGGTGACGGAAGGTGGAGGGACGGGATGAATTCAAAACTTCCCTTGACTGATTTAGGTGGGCGCCTGAACTTTTGTGTTATAGGGCCAGAGGTGAATTAACAATTTTATACACGTCAAATGGTGTTCTGAGGCACATTTAGAATATAATGTAGGTCTATATCAGTAGCTCTATAGACGCAAGATTGTGCTAGTAAATAAAAAATAAACTCGAAAAATGCCCCCTTCCCCAACTAATTAAGGTAGTGACATGAACTTTAATTGGAGGGCCAGAAGTGAATGAAGGACTTCATAATAGTGAGGGTGCTTCCCTGGGGCCATTGAAGCCGTGCCTCGTGTGTGTATGTGGGGGGGGGGTGTGGGGGTCCTCCCACACATTTACTTTTTAATTAAGACGTTACATGGTGCAATCTGAGGCATATTGAGACTATAAATCAGCTCTATATAAGTAGCCTTTAATGCAATAATCTGTTCATAAATGCTTTGTGTGAGGTTGAAAAGAAACAATGGGGATACACCCGTAGTAAAGGTCCATTTCTCCCCTGTCTGAATGATAAAATTACCCGACTGAATTATGTCCCCCTGAATGAAGGTCGGAAATGGTGGCCATACCCCTCCGCCCCTTTTGCGCACGCCACTGGAGGAGAAGAGAGGAGGCACGCCGCCCCCATGCTCTTAGTGGCTACGGCCCTGTACCGTATACGTTATCGAATATTAACAAAATACATAAAATGTGTGGTTAGGTATGTCCTTATATCTTGCATGACCCAAATGGTTATGTTGTATTTTATTATAGACGACAACCTTCTGATAAGCAGGTTAGTTTCACCATAATGCTATAACAACACGTAGTCAATGCAGTAATACTTTTATCATAGCCAACTACCTTTCTTTGCTAATATTTGGCTGTCACCGTCCTCATACCTGAAGATTTCTGTAGGGCGGAAAAGGATTTCTGTGACACTTTTAATCTGCCCTACCCCTGCCCACCCCCTTCTATGTACCCCACTGGCAATATCGGTATTTTATGACATGATCATAATTAGGACATTATGTCATTATGTCCATACAAGGATATTAACAACGTTCCAGGAATAACCCTCCTTACACATAAAGGCAATTGTGTATTTACATTTGTCAACGTTTACCCGGGCTTAGCTCTCCTAACCCCACCTCTCATGAGGGGCTTGATCAAGCTCGGGCTAGCCCCGTTACCACGCAGTAAAAGAGTGGAGCAATTTGCCCTCCCCTCAATAGGTCGATCAAGAGTGAAGCAAGTCCGCGTTCGTGGGAACAGGCTTTTGTTGTCATGACCTTTTTTCCATAACGACTGTCAGTAGGACAAATAATTGTTAATCCTTTCTCAGTTTCATTTTGATCGAAATTGAATGACCCACCCCTTGCAGTCTCTATAAAAGAACTGACCGTTGAACGGACAAACTTAAACATGGGCTCGATGCTCCGATTATGGCACATATACATTACCGTAACATGACAGCGTAAACGTGACTTGATAAGTGTTTTCCCTTACCCGTGTTCTGATGTGTGCACGTACATATGTATAAATAACATACCTAAACAAGACTGTTACTTGGAGACTTCAACAAGCAAGCTATAGGACGGAGAATTGATAATATTCTACAGGAATACTTGTACTTTCTTTAGTGTGAAGCCATCATTTTCAAACGATTTGAGGATTTTGTATACTATCTCGGTCTTTTCGCAACAATTTATACCAGTTGTCTAAGGATAAAAGTATGCATTTCATACGGTCATTCGATATTTTATTGTGTTGTGGTATCTCTTGTGTAAGAAGAAGTCTATGGAACAATACGTAATCGGAGTCTCCTAGAGCTTTGACAAAATTCTGACAAGCCTACATTCATAGGTTAATTTACCAGAAAAATGACATAATTGTAGAATTTGTAGTAGCCAAATACAGGCTTGAGCCTTCTTAGAAGAGTGTTGGAGTAAAAGAGAGAAAATTGTTTCATCGTTTAGTCAAAATCTGTTGTTGGAAGTCTTTCGTAACAGCGGAAGATAAGCTGTTGTGTAAGTCGTGCTTACTACAGTACTAAAGACGAAAGCCAAGACCTATCTTTATAGGCTAGTGTGTCAAACTTTTGATTAGCTGATCAACACAAACTTTCCATGCCTAAACGAAAGATAGAGGATATTTTCCCGAGGAAAGTTAGTCAGCTTCACTGGTTTCGTAAAGGTCTCAGATTGCATGATAATCCTGCATTGAAGGAAGGGCTTGAGAGAGGCACGGAGGTCTTCAGATGTGTGTACATTTTGGATCCATGGTTTGCGGGCTTGTGCGAGAAAGGAATAAATAGATGGAGGTAGGCGGCTCTTCTTTTATAATTAATAAATCTCAGATAATCGCAGATAATGTAAGAAAAAATCGGTGAGATCAGGATGAGAAAATGCCTGTAATATTTTAACCGTTTTGCCTACATCAGGTGCAGTCAAGTGGGGTGTACCAACCCTGCCCCTCCCCCCCCAAATCCCATAATTTAAAGTACCTTAGCCTATTAGCATGACCTGAAATATGTACCTAATTTTGTAGCTAATTTATAGCCTAACTATGCCTCAGATTCATGCATCCACTTTATGAATAAAGTAATATTTTTTCAGTGGGGGAGGACCCTAAGTCACCCTATATAACCCTCCCCCCCCACTCGAACTGCATGGTAGGTTGCTTCAACAACCTTATACTTATGGCCGTGGCTATTCTTACGACGAGTCGTAACAACTATTTATAAACTATTCTTACGACAAAGGCAAATTCAAGCGCAGTAAAGTAAATAAAGCAACTGCGCATGTAGTAGGGGTAACCCCGAACCCTAAACATAACCCTAAACCTCAATCCTAACCCTTACCCTAACCCTAACCGGAAATAATTGTTTCTCCTCGTCGTAAAAATAGTACTATTGGTCATGAAAATAGCAACTGCGCATGCGTAGTCGGGAATTATTCTTACGACTAGTCGTAACAATAGCCACTTTGTATACTTGAAGCCATGCCCTCTCCTGTTTAAAATCATAGACCTGCCCCTATCCTATATATCCCTTTCAGTAATTTTCTCTATTTAATTATTTATCATTAATTTTAAATTTTTAAATTTATTTCAAAGTTAGGGCAATGTCTCATCACATGTTTATGTTCCCTGATCTGTGCTTTAAGTTGATATGTCAAATGACTATAAAGGCAGTATGGAGCTGCTATTGCAGAGTCCAGGGTATGAAGTTGTTGGCATGCTGTCAGTTAAGACACATGATTAGAGAATTTGTTCCTTAATTTTCAAGTTTCTCTTCATTTTTCCCTCCACTATACAGTAGAACACACACCCTTTTTTGTCATATTCCTCACATTGTATTTACAAAATTAACGGTACCCCCTCAGCTTGAGTAAAACCAGGGAGCATGTTCTACCCCCTAGTAAAAAAGCCGAGAGGTTAGGGTATTTGCTTGGGACAACAACATTAAAAGTTAATGCTTTGGGGTCTGTGAAAGATGCCACACCTCTTGGAGCTGGCAATTTCTTGTGTAAAAAAAATTAGTTACAAGCAGAGTCGTTCTGGACTAAAATACCAATACAAAATACAATATGAATACCAATATTTTACATGTGTACTGCGATAATGTCCAAATAAATTTGGACTTAAAATTGGGTGCTAACTTATTTTGACATTTAACCTATGTAGGGTGCTATACTCTAGCCCTGTCTTGAAGAATTGGGCCCATTATCTCTAATATTATAAGAAAATTATTTAGTTCTAACACGGTTCTTGTAATCCAGAAGTCATTGGTTCGAATAGGCTGATCTTTCGATAAATAATTTATTTATATAATTTTTAAGGTTATTGTATATTGCTACTGTCAACGTCCCTCAACCCCACGCCCCCCCCCCCCCCTTACACTAAACGAAGCTGATAAGATTTAAAAACGGAAAGAATGGTTAGGAAAGAAACCATCGATTTTCTAAAATATCTCACTACTGTGGGATAACTTACATTCAGAATGAGGTTAAAATATCGCTTGTTGAAATTTGAACATGCGGGAGTTCATTAAACTGAATTTCTAGCATATTTGGGGCCCTCTTAACTGATGACCTTTAAATAATAGAGAGCTGGGTCGTTAGGCAACCTATATCATGGATCAAAAATATATCTTGCATGCTAACCGTTATTTGTTTGTTATCGGCTCAATTTCTAACCCTCGTAATATATTATGTACCGATGGCGATCGCGCCGTCCGACGTTAATCTCCAAATGACGCAATTAGTTCATAGATAAAGGCCTAGCTTGGCTACAGCCTAGCCTACAGTTTACGTACGGCATATAATCTTTGGGTTTTTATACACACGTAGAACTTAAATTAATAAATTTACAACTACAACCGCCAGTAAGCTAAACCATTGACACTGTGAGATCACTAAAAAAAGAAAGAAAGAAAAAAAGGTTAACGAAATTTCAGCATGAGCGGCTTTTAAAAGTGAAGCATTATTTCTGAAATTACGTCATTTTTTTGTTGCTGAAACCCTTTCTGCCCTAAGATACTACTTCCATACGGTCATTGTAGTTCCTTGTGAAGTCTTTGCCATATTGGATTTGATATATGAATATCTTTCATTATAATTAGTACTTGGACATAAAATAATCTAATTCTTTATATGCTCACGTACAAAACTTGCGACTCGGCTCTGAAATACGTAACAATGAATGGCCGTTAAACGCATCCGTAATGTCTCACAGTCCCTGTGTTTTGGTCTCACGTTTGCTGCAACGTGATGTGTCTGTCAGATGGTTTTGTGTTGTTTACGCAAGTCGTGGGCGAAAATACACGAGGGGAGGCTTTGTACTGTAGGTATATGTTACGTCAGGTTGAGAAGTGCTTAGTATTTCAGGTCCTTTTCCTTGAAGGTAAGTTGAATGGCCCTGAAAGATTTTAACCGTGACAAGCTTCAGTCAGCCCATTTGCTAGTTTATGCAATGTTTCGTTGTTACGATGGTTGGCCTGCTGTGGTGGTTAATATGAGGGCAAGAAACCGGACAGGCGGTATGAATTGTTGACCTCAGTGCACTATGATCACTTAAAACTGTGGGTAGACTAAGTACTACTCTTGCACGGATAGCACAGTCTTTTTTTTTAAAAGTCTCTACAACGTATCAACAAATTAATTTTGTGCCTCAAGACATCCTTGTTTGGGCCTAGATTGATTTTCTTCACACAGTAGACCCTATCTGCCAAATTTGCTTCAAAATGTTTTAACTATTTGTATTTAGTACATGCAGTGTTGTCATTATACAAGCCAACTTCATTTTTGGTTTCGATGATAATCGTAACCTTTGCATTCATGATGGCGTGTGTGAATGCGTTTGTGACGCCCAGCTTGTAAACACGATATCTTAAGAAGGGAAGGTCAGACCAATATCATATTTGGTGTGTAGAAGTACCACATTAAGTACAAGACACCTATTGTTTTTTGGTGGAGGTCAAAGGTCATTTGGGGTCACCAGGGGTCAAATTGTGAAAACCTTGTAAACACGATATCTCAAGAAGGGAAAGTCAGACCAATTGCATTTTTGGTGTGTAAAAGTAGCACATTAAGTACAAGAAACTTTTTGTTTTTGGTGGAGGTCAAAGGTCATTTGAGGTCACCGGGGGTCAAATTGTGAAAACCTTGTAAACACGATATCTCAAGATGGGAAGCATGGGCATACTTGATATTTAGCGTTTAGAAGTACCACATTGAGTACAAATATTGTATTGTTTTTGGTGGAGGGCAAAGGTCATTTGGGGTCACCAGGGGTCAAATTGTGAAAACCTTGTAATCACGATATCTCAATACTTGAAGCTTGGGACGACCTCTTATTTAGTGTGTGGAAGTACCACATTGAGTTAAAGAAGCCTATTGTTATTGGTGAAGGTCATTTGGGGTCATCAGAGGTCAAATCGTGAAACCCTTGTAAACATGAACACCCTCACTATATACATTACGTCAGATTTATGAAGAAAACTACTCATGTTACATATTTATGCATTCTGGTTACTTTGAAAAGCAATGAGCCCCTCCCCCCCCCACCGATTTTTTATTTTTTTTTACCCCCAGTGCCAATTTGACCTGACGTTGACATCTTATGACCTAATAACAATACTCCCAAACAGAGAATTATTTTCTTTTAACACTTTGGGGGATGCTCATTAAAAATAATGATGTTCGGGGCAAGATAATTAAGACTTTTATGCCTTGAAGGAAATATTTTTGCTTTAATCTCGAGAGATCATATTTGTTGTAAAACTAATGCATTTCTGTACCCTGAAGATTTTGTCCCTTGTGTAATGTAGTCATATTTTTTCCCTTTTACCTTTCAAAGGTTTCTTTTAGATTGCTTGGAAGATCTAGACAAGAGTTTGCGAAAACTCAACTCCCGTCTGTTTCTGGTGCGTGGGCAGCCTGCTGATGTCTTTCCGAGGCTTTTAAAGGTAAAATAATTCCCACAGGCGAAAGGAAATTAATCTTTAATGAAATCTAAATTTTTAACCAAGATAAAAGGGATTATTCCACAGGCAAGGCAATGGGACACACGGAGAAGAAATATATTCCTCTCTGTCTTAGTTGAAAATCCTGCCTTAATATCTTGTCTGATTCATGTCTGTTTAAAAAACAGTCAAAGAATTAACTCACAAAAAAAGGGGGGGAAAAAAATGCCCCCCCCCCCATCAATTCAGTATTAATGGGCCTATATACGGTGAGTTTGAATGACCGAAATATCAATATTTTTGAATATTTCTGAGATAATTTAGTACTAACAATATACTCTGATTAAACTGCTTATCTCCCCAATTTACAGAAAGCAAAGTATACATTTATAGTCTCCCACCAAGTCTGGGGGTTGTGAAAGCAAAAAAAAAAAAAATGCAAAAGATAAGAAAAGTTGGGCTCATCAGTGATGAATCGGCCAGTTCAGTCACAGACCTTGACTTTGATGGTGTAATTTTCTGTCAAGTACTGTACTGTTGGGTGGTTTTAAGACATAGTTGCTGTAAATTGGCCAAATATTGCACACACAAAAAAAGAAAGAAGAAAAAAAATCGGAATCCAAAAGAGTGGTCTTTAAATCTACATTATGGGGTTCTGTGTTACTGTAAAGCTGTAACTAAAACATTCCCGTTCTGTATCAGTCACATGTTCATCCCTTTGTAAGTCCAGGTATACTTCCTTCCCCAAGGCAACACCCCTCCCTTCACCCCTCACCTCACCCCTCCCCTTCAAGTCTTACTATATTGTTCCTTTCATTTATCTCACAGGAGTGGAGCATTACTCATCTCTCCTTTGAGGAAGACTGCGAACCATACGGAAGAGAGAAAGATCAGGTCATCAAAGCCTTGGCGCAAGAAGCGGGCGTCGAAGTAATTTGTCGGAGGTCCCACACCCTCTACGATCCCCAAGAGTGAGTATTTTGGATTTAAATCAAAAAAATTAAATTTCTTAATTTTACGCTCCGCATAAATTGCCTCTCCAACCAGGTTGTGTGTTGCTCATGCGTCTATGGGTCAGAATCACGTGACAGAGGAGTATGGCCCCCCCCCTGGCATCGGCGTGAATAATGATTCATTTTTTTCCTTTCAATTGTTTCCCCCCCAGGGTACTACGTCTGAACAACAATGAACCCCCACTGACGTACAGTCGCTTCCAAGAGATTGTGTCCATCATTGGCCCTCCCGAGCACCCAGTAGCCCCAGTCACAGCTCAAGATGTTGAAGGGGTCGACATGGCTATAGCCAGTGACCACTATGAAAAATACGGCATCCCGTCACTAGAAGAATTAGGTGAGAGCTAGGGAAGTTACAGGATGGTTTTTCACCTGACTTAGGATTTGTCCAATGAGCAGTACTAATTCAGTTACGTATTGGACTATTGTCAGTGTGTGTTATGGTCCTGTGCTTGTAGTTGTGCCACATTGTTGATTAACACTTGTGCACCGAGCAGACTGATCCACCACGACAAGAAGTTAATACCTTATGGAAAATCCAACCACCCAAGAAAAAAAGCCCACAATTTTTTCAGTTGTACATAAATTTGTCTACAATTTAAGTTTAATGTCCTGAACTTAAAACACATAGCTTTGACTGTAGAAGGAGAGCGAGGGAGTAACCACTATGACGAGGTGACTTCCATATCAGCAATCTTAGTGACAGGACCGCTTACTAAATGCACTAACAAAATAGAATGAATTTTGTCTTTCTGTCACAGTGACACAGTTAGCAGCGCAATGGAACGTCAAACTTGATCACTTACATCCCTACGTTGTTTGAAAAAAAAAAATAGATAAATAAAAAAAAACAAAAAAACAAAAAAAAAAACGGGAAAAACATCTTTTATTGTAAAATACGAGTACAAAAATTGTATCTAAATTGAATATTATCTGGAGAATTCACTCCTTGACACTAACAAGGAGCCTGGTTTGCTATTTTAGCTCCTTTGTCTGCAAGTCACATGTTTAATCTTCTTGGCCACGAGATATGAGAGATATCAGACTCTTGTCACAAAGTGCTTGGCTTCATGGAAAGACTGATTGGCATATACACTGTATATATTCTATTGTGATTGGCTGTCAATGGAATGCACATGCAGAGATTGTCAAAAGGAGACTGCTGAGTTGGATTTGCTGTAAACAGCTAGGTCGAATGGGAGAGAACAAGTTTTTCATCCCGCTTTTCCCAGTACGAAACGAATACAAAAGAAAACCAAATAACAGTAGGGACAAAAACGCGCACAGAATACAGACAGGTTAATGAGCATGGTGAACACAAAGAGATAGATCTAAGGGGATTAGTAGACAAGGGGTGGAATTTTATTTGACAAGAAATTAACATAATTTTCACTGTGATCTTTATCATATTGCATATTTATAAATACCTAAACAAATTTGTTTCTACATCCCCCCCCCCCTACGACGACAGGTTTCGATACAGAAAACATTCCCGTAAAGGTATGGGTGGGAGGAGAAACGGAGGCGCTGCAGAGACTGAACCGTCATCTAGAGAGGAAAGCCTGGGTGGCCAATTTTGAGAGACCCCGGATGAGCCCCATAGCTCTCAACCCTAGCCCCACCAGTCTGAGCCCTTACCTAAGATTCGGCTGTCTTTCATCGCGAATGTTCTATTGGGAACTGACCGATCTCTTCATCAAGGTGAGTTTTTCTCGTCATCTAACAATCAGATTGTCCTCGGGTCTTTCTGGGGACAATAATGTCCACTTGCCTGCTTTTGTACTCCAAAGTATATACAGACTCTTTTTCCCACTCATATTTTCCTGGACGACCTAATTCAACCCCTCTACCCCTTTGCCCCCTCGCCAGGTCTGGACACATTGATTCATACGTGCTGATAGTCATGAAAAGCGTCTCACAGCTTGTGGGAAAACCATGGGAGTTTACCTATTTCTCATTGCTAATACTTGGGGCTGTTCTCGGATCCACTAAGCTTTTAGACTTGTTACTCTGACCTCGAGCTCGGGATCTGATCTCCACACGAAAGGAGGATTTATGATCCAAAGGTCAGGTCCTGATTACGAGAACTTTCACACTCAGAAGTTGATCTCAAGTGTAGGATCACATCCGGATCAGATCCCCTGCTCAATATCTAGTGGGTAAGCACTCTTAGATGTTAGGTGTTCATCATATGCTACTGACTAAAAAGAAAAGAAATTAAAAGCTTCCAATGATGCAATAGCTATTGTGGCCAGCAAGGAGTTAATAGTTACTGCCATTGTATATCTAAAACTCAAATTTTACTGCATGATCATTTTTAAAATATGCTTCGAACATTTTGCCTTGTGGTCTACAAACCACTTTGTAAAAGATAAGAGTTCTTTTTTAAATAGCATATTTGAATGCCAAACGTGCCGTTTTGCATGTAATGTCTCATACATTAACATCATCTTCGTCATTGTCATCACAGGTTAGAAGGACAAACAAAATCCCCCTCTCGCTTCACGGACAACTTCTCTGGAGGGAATTCTTCTTCTCGGTCGGCTGCAATAACCCAAACCTGGATCAGATGGAAAATAACCCGATTTGCATACAGATTCCTTGGGATAGAAATCCTGATTATTTGAAAAGATGGGCAGAGGTAAAAAAATTATCCTTACACATTGTTCAATGTTTCCTTCAAGGGTATTAGAGTATTGAAAAAAAGGGGTGGGGGGGGAGGGTAAAGTTTCAAATGTAATGTCACTTGTTTGTTTTTACTTAAAGTAACTTCTTGAGTTTAAAGAGACACCAGGCTGGGGCTGCATCAGCTTTTGTCTATGTGATAGAGATAAATTGTGATGAGTGACTGTTTGGCGGAGTCATTCTTGCTTAAAGAGCTTAAAGAGCAAAGTTCATCAATCTCGACTCATTTTGCAAAACTTCATCGCCCAGAGACTTCCTTAAACAAGCTGTTAAATACCAAGTTGGTCAATTTTGCAAAAATGTTCAAAATTCTACTTCAGTATGTAACATAACGTTTGACTCAGTTAAGCTTGGATCGAACATCAAACATTTTGGGGAAAATTTGTCAAAGTCAAGTTATTTAAGGTAATGGAACTATATTTTTCATATTTTGCAATTTATATTTAATAGGGAAAAACTGGATTTCCTTGGATCGATGCCATAATGACACAGTTAAGACTCGAAGGTTGGATACACCCACTGGCCCGCCATGCCATTGCCTGTTTCCTGACCAGGGGTGACTTGTGGATCAGTTGGGAGGAAGGAGTGAAGGTGAGATCCCGTCAGCGACCACATCCTACCCCTCCCCCCTTGCCCTACCTATCTTAATAATTGCTTTATTTTGCTCGTTTGAATAATTACAAAACGGGCTGCGTTCCGAATTTGTATCGTCCAGTTTCTTTGATTTGAGTGTGTAAGGGGAGAAAAAAAAAACAACCACAACCACTAAACGTCCATGCAAGGTGTTGAAATTCTTGTATTAGTCCCTCTCATGGTTTATATGAGTTTGAAGAACCTCCCAAGAAATAAAATGTCATTTGTTTGGATTACGTCATCCGGCTGGTGTCATTAATTTTTAATATCAAAGTGAATCAAATTTCGTCGTCCGTCCTCAACCTGGAAGGCAGATATTTTAACGACACCGACCATGCACTGTGGAGAAGCGGAATGACTTCTAACGAGGTTTATTTGGTGGCAATCCACTTAACAATTTAACATCATTCTGTATTCTTTTCAAAATTTGTAAAGACCATTTCGGATGGGAGAAATCGTCAATGTCTCCCGGCTGACAAACCCACCTTAATAAAGCCTGCCAAAGCTAGAACCAATGACCTCCCAGATGCCAAGTTTCATTATCTTCTAAGGCCAGCTTTCGACTGTAGCACTGATGAAAAGGATCATCCTTTGGGCTAAATCATGCTTTCACATGAAATTAATTTCCTCCTCGGTGTCTTTCTTTCTCTCGCAGGTATTTGAAGAGTTACTGCTGGATGCAGACTGGAGCGTGAATGCTGGTAACTGGATCTGGCTATCCTGCAGTTCCTTTTACCAGCAGTTTTTCCATTGCTATTGTCCCGTCAAATTTGGCAGACGGACAGATCCGGAGGGAGAATTTATAAGGTAAATTATAATAATATACAGTTCTTATAAAGCGCAAAAACATTAAAAACATCTTGCTGCGCTGAAAAAAAAAAAAAAGGAAATTTGGCAGACGGACGGATCCAGAGGGAGAGTTTATAAGGTTAATAATAATAATAATTTTTTTTTTAAAAGTATTGTGCTAAGATTTTTAAGTTGGGCTGTAAGAGCGTTACTGATAAGGTTAACGGTGCAGCTAAAAGTGAATTTATTAGAATCACCAGGAATATTCATAAGGAAAGTAAACACCCTCTTAAGAAACTCTCTTTGTCTACAAACTAACTATAATTTATGAAATTGTGCAATTAAAACCAAAATGTTGGGTTCAAATTTTCCAAAATTCATATTTATACAGAGCATCTATTTTTATTCAAAATGGAATTTTAATGATTTGATTTAATGTATCCTTTTTGATATTTCCTTATCATTCTCAGTTTAACTTAAATTTTCAAAACTGTTGATTGTGTTACCTTTTACATGTCTTTATTCGCTTTCCTTTTTTATTGTAATTTTTATACTCTCCTATTTATAAATTGTATTTTATGCTATTTATAGTGGAATTAAGGAAACTGAATAATAAACAGTTCTTTATAAAGCGCTAAAAACATCTTGATGTGTTGAAGAAAAAAAAAAGCACAGAAACCTAAAAAAACAACAGACCAAAAAACACAACTGAAAAATAAAAGTACAGAGTAGAAAGACAAATTAATTGACAAAATCGTGACCTTCAAAGGCCACTTTTAAGAGGAATGTTTTCAGTTGTTTCTTGCAATGTTTTGTGGACATAGATGTGCGGATATTGACTGGTGTAAATGTGAAGTTTATTCCCACTGTGCTGCACGTCATTCTCCTTGCCCAATCATGCTAACAGAAACAAACAGACACATTTTTTCTTTTTTGAAAGAAAAGAAAAGAACTGAAAATTCAATTCAACTTTGTTATGAGAATATCTTTAATGTATGGTGAAGGTTGATATTTGTAAAAAGTACCATGTCTTCATAAAAAGTTTTAATATCTTGTTAAAAATCTTTTACCACCAGAAAATACCTTCCAGTGTTGAAGAACATGCCGACGAAATACATCTTTGACCCGTGGACGGCACCAGTAGAAGTCCAGGAGGAGGCGAAGTGCATCATAGGTAAGTTTCAAAGACGTACTTAAAACATGTCCACGGAATGGTCTTGAGATCTTGGGTAATTGGAGCTGTGACTGGTTAAAGTAAAAGAGGGCGCTTCATAGAGTTATTCTCAGATTTTCTTAATCCATAACCCAATGTCAGCCAAACCCGATTAAAGGATGCCACTGAAAAAGGCATCATTATTGTCATCAAAAGTTAAGGATGCTAAAATCTGCCAAAAAGTTTTGAAAAGTACTTTTCTGGAGGGTCTGACCCATCCCCTGCCCCACTCCCCTCCCCCAATTATTCTCTGACATCCAGGACGTACGATTTGGTCAGAAGTATGAATAAGAATTTCTTGACTAGTATATACATAAGCTATAAATATGCTATATGTAAGAAATATTTAGTCTCTGGTGAATTATCATGTGATTTTCTCTGATATCCTTAAATTTCTATCTGAATAATTTCAAACTTTCAACTGTTATGAACACTTGAGCTGCTTAAAGAGAGAACTTTTCTATGCATTTCATTATAAACACTTACAAATTGATGCATATCATAACATCCAAATATCCCTACAGTTTCTCAAGTTGCAATAAAAAAATATTAAAAAACAGGAAGAAATCTGTTTGTATTTACCTAAATTTAAATATTTGCCTTTTCTCCCTTCGTCGCAGGAAAACATTACCCTGCTCCGATTGTGAACCATGCGGAGGCCAGTCATACGAACATCGAAAAGATGAAGAAGGTGTTTAAGAACATCTCCAAATACTGTGGACCTGGTGAGATACCTTGTTTCATTCCAGCTCCCTGCTGATCCTCACCCTCCTCCCCCCTGCCCCTCCCTCTCCTTAGTCATAGCTCTCCACTTGATCATTTCTGGTTATGAAATTATCTTCCTTTGATGTAGTTTCATCAATCGTAAAAACTAATGCTATCTGCGGTTAATCTGTGTCTAAGGTCCTCGTACTGGATAATAAAGGGGGGGGGGGGTGGAGTTACTGGTATAAGGACATATCTAAGAGGTTCAAATTGCATTTCCTCAGTCCCTAACAACCCCCCAATATCCTTTAATCTACTAACCTACTAATATTAAACTATCTTAAGACTCATCCTAGTGATTTAAGTGATCAGTGACTAATGGAGATAATTTCTCGTAGCTTATTTTAAGATCCGTAAGGTTTTCCAATCCAGCCAATATAGTGTGTGGTAGAGCTCTCGATACATACGAAAAATCTTTTGTTTTGCACATTGTCTTACCAATGGTAGCCAAGTGAAATGAACCTTTGACAATATCTGAAGGTTCAGTCTCAGATAGGATCTTTGTTTCTCAGGAGAACTGGACGTTTCTTTTCATTTGATAAAACTAGCCTATCCTCAGAGATTTTGCTGCCTGGGTCTAAGTTTGGATGTCAGGCTGGACGATGGGCCAAGTTTGGTTGTGATGAATATACATTACCATCCACCAGTAGTTCAAGTAGAGATGTCTCGCAGCTACTGCTCACCCTTTCTCCCTGCCCCTCCCCTCCCCCTCTTGCTGTGGGTGCAACCCTACCACTGGCCACGCTGCCCTTCACTATCACCTATTACCACGGCAACAACTGCCATGCCCCTTTGTTCCCTAGGAGCCCTCAAAATTGATCTGGATAATTTCATCTTCAATAAAATATTCGAATTCAACAACATACTGATTGGACAGCTGAGAACAATGCTTATTAAGTCAAACGTCTGGAAGAACAAGAGTTATGTGTCTCCTGTCAATGTTAGTCGATGTTTCCTTTTACTTTGGAAACAAAATTCTTGGTGCCCCTTCAAATTTGTTAAAATTGCCTTGGTGCCCTTTTCAAAGCTGAATATTGCTGTGGTTAAACCTACCATTAAAATAACTCCCCCTCCCCCTACCCCTCACCTTCCCCTCCACCTCCCCTTCCCCTCCCCCTACCCTCCCCTACCCCCTACCCCCTCCCCAAAAATAACTCCCCCTCCCCCTACCATTAAAATAACCCCCCTCCCCCACCTTGCCCCCACAAGAAACATTTTCTCGCCCCTGTCGATCCTTAAATCAGACCATGGTAGGTTGTGGTATTCGATCTTGGTTCATTGTAGTAGCTTTTCATATATGAAGGATTTTGCAAGTAGTAGGAAAATTGAGAATCGGCTAGTCGTGTCGAACCGACAAAAGAAGCGTGCTGTTGTCCCTGCCCTTGACAAAGTCCTTTTAGACAGCCTTTAGATATTCTTAAAGGTTCATTTTTTATTGCGAACTCGGTGTCGTTGGTTACCGTAGGTGAGACAATCGAGTCAACTGTCTCTACTTCATCGACGTTCTCTCAATGTGACATTCTTTGTAATCATAACATTCTTTGATGGGAGTCATTTTCAAATTTTACTTAAGGCTCCAGCTAAGTTTTCTTTCCAACTCAGTGGTGGAATGGGTTTTGTTAATTTGGTTGGTGTCTTCAGTCAGATTTGACAATGGTTCCTTCAGTTCCCTGGAATTATTTCTTTCCTCGGACATTTCTGGGTCGAAGTCCCAGGCCTGTCGGAAGTTGGTCGGAAACAAGGTGGTTGTTTCAAAGTGTTAAACGACAGTTGTTTATGAAGATGATCTTTTTGCTATATTTGCTATATGAAAACATTGCTAAGAAGATGATTCTAAGCTAGAATCCAGTCCTTAAATGTGCAGGGAGAAGAAAATGGGCTTGGGGAAGGAGGGGAGGGAGGTGATGGATGGGATTGAATTCTGTGATGATTTAACCCTACAAAAAATCAAAAAAATCTTCATCTTCAAAGAGAGTGGCAAGGTTATTTCTACTTCCAAACCTCCACCCAATTATGCAGTTTGTAAACTGTAAAATGGGACTTGTTTGGGTTTTGGTTGAGTGTGAGGTGGGTGTGGATGCCTCAGTTCCAAAAGAGAAAGAGTTTTCCATCGCATCATTGCGACAAACACTAAATTTCAAGCAAAAAGAAGTCTTCATTTAACGGACAGTCGTTGAACACTTTGAAAGACGAACGTGTCTTGTCTCTGTCAATTCCCATCACACGGACTGCGGTTTCGACAGAGTGTCGTAGGAAAGAAGGCAATTCTTGGGAACTTTGGAAAGAGTAGTTAAAAAATTAGAAGAACTTTTTCAACTTTAAATGTGAGCTTTACTGCAAGAGTTGCAACCTGTTTCTGACCTTCTTTTCTTGAAGTTCCTTTCTTGTTTTACATCTTAAATCTTCACACTGAGTGGTGTTAGAAAGGTCCCTGAAGTTTTGAGGCAGCAATTTATTTAAAAGTGTAAGTAAGTGGGCGCCCTTGCGTAACCTATTCGGGTGAGTACCAAGTATTCCTCTTTGTCAGTATGCGAGCAGCAACGACCACAACGGAAAAAGTTTTTAAGTAAAAGAAAAGAGAATAACAAATCGGGAAGACAAACTATAACTTAACAAGTGAATTTACTCAACCATTTCATGTGTTGGCTAACAGTTTCTACATGAAAATGTGAATCAAAAACCATGGCATGTTTTTTGGCTTGATCTTAGATTTTTTTTCTTCAAATTTTGCCAATATGAATCTTGAAAATGTAGTATTGTTACCGTCACTTCTGGTTGAAATTCACGTCAGAATAACACTCGAATGATGAGTTGGTTTGTGTAAACTCGTTAATAAGAAAAGTCTTCCAAATGAGTCAAGAAATATTTTGAACGCTTGCTGTATCATTTGCCAGGCGTCACAAATTTTATCTAAATTTTTCTTAGCTTGCGGACAGAGGTCCAATAAGTTATTACTTTCATACTATGTCCAAGCTAGTCCAATCAAGCTTTCAAGCTTTCTGAAGGGGGGGGGGTGGGGTCTGGTGGGTTTTGTTGGTCAGCCCTCACAGAAGATCCTGGGGGTCGTGGACCTTAAAGTTTGCTGACCCGCTGGTGTACAGTGATTGCAAAAATGAACAATTCGTCCAGCTGTCATGCAAGGCCGTAGGCTGGTAGGCAGTGTTTTCATGTCTGATAGGTCAATGCCACTGTAGTGTAACAAGGACATGAATTTAGAATCACTGTTTAACACAAATATTCTACAATCGATATATCAATCCGAAAGAGGCAATTAGGATCAGGTAGAAAAATGAGTAGTATGGAAAACTGTCTAATTAAGTTACCCGAAAGAAAAGAGAAGGGAAAGGAAAGGAAAAAAAAAGCAAACCATCAAGCTAACTCAAAACTACTAGACCCTATAAAAGAGAATTACCTCCGATGAAAATGAATATTATTCAAGAGAGAAAAAATACTATGTATATCATTAAACTAACATTTTTTTTCTCACTCATTTTGTTCCCCCTCCTTCAATCACCAAAAAAAAAAAAAAAAAAATTAAAACCAAAGGACTCCTCGCCACTGTTCCTAGTTCCAAGGCAGATTCCACCAGGCTCTCGTCTGCCAAATCTTTCATCGTTCCTTACCAGACACAAAAGGAAGCCCCGAAAGAAACCACAGATTCTCTCTGTATGCAACAACAGAATGTTATGCAGCAAGTTCAAAAAGGTATGTGTATGTACTCTTCATATGACTGTTTTGTTTTTTCCATTTATTACATATAAATATATACGTACTATATATACGTACTATATATACGTACTATATATATATATATATATACTATATACAAACGCCTACAATGGAACTACGGCCTTCCTTACCGGTTTCGAACCCCTGGACATACAATCAGCGTCCATAGCCTAGTGGTTAGGGTGTCCGCATATAAGGCGGGAGGACATGTGTTCGAATCCCGGTGGAGGCTGGAAGTTTTTTCACTGTTCTTGATTTTCAAACTCATACCGATTTCAATTATATATATATTTATATATATATATAATATATATTTTAATTTCTTTCTGGTTATTGCAAAAGTTTTAGTGGGTAAGAAAGAAGGCATAGTAGGTTGAAGAAAAAAAAGGCGGAGAAGGTTGGGGTGGGGGCAATGGGGGTGTGTGGATATAGATATTGGCGAGGATTAAATGAGAACAAAAGTGTTCTTAGAAGGGTTATAGGTGGATGACACTCTCCCAACCTGGAAGAGCTGTCGATCGGCTGTAAATCTGTGATGTCCGTGTGTCATTAGGATCCTGAAAGCTTTTTACGTACTATCACTTGGTTTTTCTCGTTTAAACTTTTAAGGTGTTAGAATGGTGACGATGTTGACTCTGTTATAAACAACGACATCCTTAGTTGTCATGTTGAGGAGTTCAATATTTTAGAGTCGGCATTTTGATAAAACCCTCCATTATTATTGCTATTTATCTTCCTTTCAGTCTACTCGTCACCGGTCGACATGATGAAGATGCCAGGCATGTCGCACTCCCAAGGAGGAGACCAGCAGCGTCAGGTCAACTTCATGGGAAACCAGATCGGTCTCACAAATAATCGGGTGAACCAGATGTCATCAAATTTGCAGGGTATGGGCCACTCGTTCTTCAGCTGAGGCGGTGACCTTTAACTAACAATGGGAATGGAGACTTGTTTCTACCCACTGAGAGAGTGACCAGCTATATCGTCGAGGTCGTCATGTTTCCCGGGAGCAGCAGCGAGACACGTTTGAAAGTAAAGAATGATGACGTGTCTGTGTGGATTGTGCTAACAGTTTTACAAAGTGCTGGAAAAATGTGTGTGTACTATATATCCTAATGGTCAATAATGTTTTATCCCCAAAGTTGTAACAATTGGTTTCACAGCAGCCTTGAGAAGCAGTGAATCACATGTGGATTAGAATGTGACAAGTGTTTTCATCATTCTGTAGATATGGAACCGTTTGGGGAGTCATTATTTTCAAGTAGTTTATAGTTCACGATATGTATATGTGTGTGTGGGAGGTTGGAGGGGAGTGGGGAAGCGGGTGGGCGTGGGGCAGGAATTACAAGTCAAGAGGTCCTGCAGTGATTGTAATCTTGTACAGAAATCTTACTTGGGTCTTATCCAAAGATCAGATCTAAGTTTGAGCACTAGATGACATAGGTTTCTTCACGGTTTTTAAGGTCAGACTTAGGTCAATAAAGGTCCAAAGCTAGAAAGAGATTAAAATCATAACAATTCCCATCAAGAGTCACACTCTTGAGAACCACATCATACTCCAGTTTTTTACTGCATATGTGTCTGTCAGTTGTCTTTTGTCCGTGGTTGTCTGTAGTCAAATGGTGTCGTGTTTGAAATGCTTTCGTGGTAAAAATCTTTTAACTCTTAAAAAATGTGGACTAAAATGAATAAGGGAATATTTATCAACTTTGTTGTAACAATTCACTGTATGTTTTTTTTTCCTTTTTTTTCTGTCAGTTATATGGTTTTGCAAGTGTTTAGTGACTTTCATTTCTCAACAGTTTTTTTTTTTTTTCAGAGAAAGTATTAGGAACGGTGTACTAGTAGATTCAGAGCGTGTGAAAAGGGTTTTTGTTGATTTTTTTTGTGATTGATCAAAGACCACTTGTGAGTGAATCAACTTGGAAATTACATTCAGTAATAATATTTCAAACAGATCAGAGTCCCTGTCACTTGAATCCCATGATAGTGGTTGCTTGTTCACTTTCATTTTCGTGATATCATGTTGTGACACTACCTTGTGCTGTTAGTACTAAACGGTTCTGCGTAAAACAACGTCGATGTTGATGTAGGTATATGTTAAGTATCATGTTGAACTTCAATCTTGTGACACCACACTCGACTGAGGTGTTGCACATAAAAACATAGAAAAGATTTCGTAAAATATCGAAGAACACAAAACCACCCATGTTTAACGAAAAATGGTGTACAAATACCTAGTTACAAGCAGCTGTATGATAGCGTTTACCCACGTAGGTCTCTCAGTCACCATGTATCACATATGTTATAACTTAAAACGTCATTGGTATTGGCCCCCACATTTAAGCATGTGGAGACAAAATTACTAGAAATTTTCAACAGTATTTGCTCAGAATCTCCATATGTTATTTCCAGATGTTATAGGAGGGATCAATTACAGAATTATATTTCTGAATAATTTGAAATGCTTCGAGGGTGACAATAAGTGCTTGATGAATTTTGAGCATTAGTGTGACCATTATTTGAGTTATCTAGCATAATTGGTGATATTACTGATGGCCTTTTTATGTCCAATGGTTGAAGTGACAGTAACAAACCATGCCAAACCATGCAGCTTATTTGTTTTTGATAGGAGGCTCTTACAGACCAGAAGTTAATCAACCCCATGCGTACCATGTGTTTGTGCCAAATACAATGAGAGTCTTGTGAATTTGGTACTTAATGTCGGTACCAACCCTGTATGTGAATTTGTATGAACTATGAATGCTTATGTGTAGGATTTCAGCACAAATTATAATAACTAGTCATTGTTTGCTATAAATGGATATACCAGGCTTGTAAATAACAGCTCACTGCACTTAGCTGTATCTTGTACATACCATTGTCTAAAATTAAAGGCCATGAAGACAAAAGTTATTAAGTTATTAACAAAACACAATGCTTGCATGTTCCCCTAATACTATGACTAGCAGCACAATCAGTGTTAACCAATCGTTTTCAATGTAATGTGTCACATGTTCACGACGATTTTAACAGCATGCTGAAAGAGAAATGTTAAAAAGAGATGAACATATTTTGTTTTGAGAATTTTACAAAGCTCAATATTTTTCTTCAGCGGATTGACTTTTAAGTTATGGAGTTGCGGTTGTTTACAATTTGAATACTAGCCATCTCTAGATTGCAATGGACATGAATTTTGAGACTGACAAACTTCTGTCTGCATAGTGGAAAGGATAATACAAGTTCCACAATCTAGTCACAAATCTTTGTACGAGGGTATGGTTATAGTAATTAAAGCTGTTTAAATGCCTTCTCTACGTTAAAGAGAGGTGACATATTCTGTGCCGTCTTGCATTGTCAATTTCAAAAGTCATCCATATTGTAGATCACCATATTGTAGCAAATGTTAGACTGCAAAAAAGTTGTCAATAGTACTGGTTTTTCAGAGGAGCTGACCATCCAAATCAATACTATAGTGTGCAATTTATAGATTACTGTTTCGGTGAGGTTAACATATTAATTAAAGGCATTGAAGACTTGCCCCAAACCGCATGCTGAAAAAGTTAACTTTCCGTTGCTTGCAAGTGAAGTTTTCTGCTTGTCGCTACAAAATGCACACAGTAATGAAACGTGATACCTTGTTATCTTTAATCTAGACCTGAGATGTCCATCACTGCTATGTACACTGTGTTGTGGGTATTGATCGTAGCTGTATGTATTGACTGTACACTAGTGTCTAAGAACCGACGGTAGCAAGCTGTGTGTGTATTTTCTGGGACCGATGGTGATGTCTAACACTTCTGTTACACCTCATTCAAAACTAGGTCAGATTAACAGCATGAGACGTTTCTTTGTGTGTGAGTCTTCACACCCTTTAAGCTTTGAGAGGTGACCGTAAATTGCATCCTCAACGTTTTAGCATAGTAATTGACCTTTATTTCACCTTTACAGGATATTTGCTGGCAATTATTTACTGATGACCGTGTGTTGGCTGCAGACATGCTGCCATGGTTTTAAAGGTCAAAGGGCATCTAATCGTCAGAGTGGGTTGGTTTCTCAAGAATACCTTTTTATAGCGAGTGGTATCTGTACAGATATGAATTATCGATGGTGCTCGTGAACTATGGTTTATTAATCTTCTCATCTGTATGGGGTTAACATTGAGCCAGTTAAATTCACCTTTTTCGTACACATTTTGTGCACAAGTTTTGATAGCACCAGCAAGATTGTTAATTCACTTTCACATGAGTGTTACAATAAACATGATTTTATAATTAATTTTTTGCATTTGGAATCTGTATCAATGTGTACCACTTTGAGAGAAAATAATTCTTGTTGGCAAGAAAACTTGTAGAACCAACATGTCTCTTCTGTGGCACATTATTGGGGAAGGGGTTGGAGGAGGGGAAAGGAGAGGATCTTGATGATAGTGAATTGCCACTGGATTCCTATTAATCTACCTCTCGAGGCCAAAAATGTAAAAAAAGGAACTCAGTTATTTCTTACTTAATAAATGGGTATTAACTCTGGGCTCAAGAAGTGCTTTCACACCCCCTACCCTCTCGTCGGAACCCATACGTAATTACTTTGTCCCCCTTCGTAAAAATGAATAAAAATAAAGGAGCACTGAAGACATAAATGATGACTACAAAGATTCAAATTGAAAATGTTTAAGGCAGTGCTAAAAGAAATTCACGGGTGGTTTAATTGTCCAACTTATTCTACGATAAAGAGGACTAAAACTACTCCTGAGACTAAAAGACTGAGATAAGACAATCTTGGACAGTTTTTGGCAAATATTTAGCAAGTTAAAAAATTGCTATAACTTATGAAAAGTACTTTTCTGGTGGCTCTGACTGAATAATAATCATCAAGCAGTTATTTCTATAACACTTAAGCCGACCACTTATGCAAGAGAAGAATGGATTACGACTTTCACGTCGGGTGGCTTCCAATTCAACATTTTAACTCAAATTTGGAACCTTATCAAATGATAAAGTCACTTCAGATGGGCAAACCGTAGATTGCTCTTGGATGAAAACCCACCTTACCATGACCTGGCCGGGGATCGAACCCCGAAACTCCCGATTGCTAAGCGTCATCGATTCAAATGCCACCGCCTTTATCCACTCGACCACAGCACTTGTATTATCTCCACATTATTTTAAAACGTCAAGAATTGTTCAATTAGTCAATTCAATGTCTTGATGAAAAAAACATTCTTTTGAGGGTGGCAGCAAGTTGTTTGTTGAACTTGGAACATGGGTGACCAGTATTTTGTAATATTATATCGGGACTCGCGAGAGAGATGTACTGGGGTTATCTTTATGCCGTATTTTATGCCTCTTCAGGAGACGTCTCGAACGGAAGATAGAAGAAAACAATGAGTTCTCAGAAAAACAATTTGACAAGATAGGATTTGATTAGTGATTCGGTATAATTTCTTCTCTGTCGATTCTCTTCTCTGATAAAATTACAATGATCTGACTCCGTCAATTACATACTCAAAGGAGTGACAAAGTGACGAACTTGCAGGACCCATGCCGCATTTTATAGATTTCTCTACCGAAAATCACACTGCACATAGTCTGAAGGCAGCCAAAAACCTGCTCATCCTGTATTAACTTAACGATAAAAAATCAGTGTGTTGGCACTGATCTGCCCTGATTGGTTGGGAGTTTGGAAGTCCACCCCTTTTTAAGGAAACTTCCATACCACGTGAGAAGAGCCTTCTCGAATGTTCTACAGACACATCGGATCTATTTTGGGAAAAGGCCCTGTAACATGATTCAATAAGATAGTTAAAACTTCTTGTGGGAAAACTGAAACCTCGACCTAGATAAATATGTAAAGGGCCTGTACTGTCTCTCAATGGAGTTTTTCGGGAACATCAAAGAGGCAGTATTACTATTTCATAACAATTTCCACTTTCTAGCATATATCTGTGGTCAATACTGATGACCTTTAAAGGTATGCTGTTGGCCCCAAATATGCTAGATATTTAAATATGGTCACCTTTGGGCAAAATTCTTAAACTGAATTTATTACAACCTTAGTGAAATTTTCCTCACTGGGACATTCAGTCCTTTTGCGTGTTCCTTAAAAATGTCTGAGAACAATTTGGAGAGTATAAAGACCTCCGGGAAAGTACTTTTTGAAAACTTCTAGCAATTATAGCATGCTTTAATTTGGGGCCTATACCATTACTGACTACCTTTAACAGATGAAGTATGATCACACATTGCATGACTTGTTCTCTACAGGAATATGGAACTATTGAGAACTGCAATTACAAATGGTTTAATAACTCGAGCATCTCAGAGTACAATAATGAACTTTAGCATAAAACAACCTTGTTGGGTCATTAGGCCTACAGTAACTTACTTGTCACATTGTAACACCTGCAAAACACTTGAAAGTAACATCATGGATTTTTAGGCTACTCATGTTAAAATTTCAAGAGGCATTTTACTGCCACAATCAAAATCATTTCACCTGCATTAGACATCTTGTCGTCCAACTCTAAAATTGCTTGAAGTCTGAAAATTGCTTGAAGGGTGCAAAAACTAGTGCAAGATACTTTTTAAAACTTTTTTAATATGACACAACAGGCAGCTATGACAAACTTGGACACAAAAATTCACTTTCTTTGTCAAAACAAATACTGTAAGAATTTTGTAGGAAAATTGTTATAACTAGCCTAGCACCATGCATACAAGAATCAAGACAGCTTTTCATTGTAATCACTTGCAAATGAAAGCATGTGTTTTTGGCAAGACCAACCCCATCACAACTTGAGTTATTTGTGTGAAGATGGTGGGACTGGAACACAGTAATGTAATTTCAGCACTGAGACCCAACAGGTTGCTTTAACTTTTTCCAACTGAAGTTTCTTAATCAAGAGATATTTTCTAGCCCCTTTCTCATGGCATCGGGCAAGGCACAAGATGCGTTAGTTTCGGGATTCACGAAAACATGCACACAGTGGCCCACTGCCGAGGCTGTTGGGTTGAAATTCTTCAAATTTGTCGCTTGAAAATTCAACTCCCCTATAACACCCACATCACTCAGGGTTTCACTTTTGCTGTTTTCAGCATTTTGCTCGCCAAAGATTGCTACCTGATACGTAACACTAGATCGGCCCAACTGTGATACTTTCAAGCCGGCTAGAACCCTCTCTGGAAAACTTAGTGGCTTTCGGAATGAGCAGCCAGTGTCCACCATATAACCTACAAAGTCTGAAAGCTTAATATCTGTTTCAAGTCCGCAACATTTGATGAGGTAGTGATTAATGACCGTGTCGAAGTATGAGTAATACACAACGTTATTGACGTGGCCATATTGGTCATTGTCTGACCATCTGGTTTGAATCGGAAGAAAGTACTTATAGGTTGATCTTTCCCAAGCTGATGGCTCCTTCGAGTATGATGTTGAGGTTCCCACAGATTTGACTGCTTGCTTATGTGTAGAGGCACGTCGAAGGGCAAGGAAGCGTTTAAAAATCTGGCTTCTGGCAGCCATATTCTCCTAAAAACATGTATAAATAAAGCAGAGTGTAAGAAATCAAAGTAATAGAAAATGTTGTATTGTTTCAGAGCTTACTTTACAGATCGGCCTATATAACATATTACACTTTTCAGTGTACATATCCACTGAAAATACTGGTGTAATTATAAACCCTGAATGTTAGGCATTAAAAGAATATATTTTATTTTATATTAGGTGATCTAATAAACAAATTTACTAAGTAGGTCCAAACAGGCTGCAATGAATAGAGCAACATTGTTTTATAGACTAAATGACATGATTACTCAAGTGCACTGAAGGCCAAGGATTAATTAATTCCCCTAGCCTAGGCCTAACAATACTTACTTTAAAATTTACTTAAATAAAAATCTAGATCATTGCATTAATATTTAAAGATCAATGACATGCACAAATGGAATGAAAAACTTGGCCTTACAAATTCAACATCAGGTATACTGAGGTAGACCTAACATAGGCCTAGCCTAGGTCAGTTCAGTACCCGTTTCTGCATAAGTAGGTCTACTATTAATAACTTGTTACTGCTGCTAGTGCTAGCCAAAGTACAGTATCTCACCTGCATCACGGTACAACCAATGGCCGCAGAACCTCATAAAGGCTATGCCTATGCTATGACATAGGCCAGTTCTTGAGTTATTGTTTTAAATTAATAGGACTGCAATCTATGTATATGCCGATGGTACCACTATCCGACATTTCTTTCCTACCGACTGTACATGTCCAGTAACAATCACTAACTGTCAGTTGCTTCAATACTTAGGCTAGTGGTTGGGATTCACCAGGGAACAGCTTTTTTAGACACTGGAACGTACGTTTGTTTACCTGACAGTCAGAGTCCATATAGGCCAAATCCAAGCTAATGTAATCCCCCTCCCTTCCCCCTTCCTTCCACTTCCCTCCCCCATCATTGGTATACTCGAAAATAGCGTCCTGAGAAAATTGGTCCAAACCATAGAAATTTCTATGGTCCAAACACAATCAAGAATCAACCACAGAATCCAACAAGCGGTTGGCCCTAGACTACACAGCAAATGCTGTCTTTCTTTCTATCCATTCAACTGAACAACAACAGTAAACACTGGTAAGTCAAGCAGACTACTATCACAGCGTCTGCATTCCGATCTGGTAATAATATTAGCGACGTACAGGGACCAATAGAATTCGAACTTACTTTGTATCCTTTACATGGAGACTGTTATTTTGCGATCATTCGCAGTTGGCTTTGTAAAATGTGTGTGATGTTGATTGCAACATTTTGTGACTACTGCTTATCTAATAAGCGTATAGGCATCATGTTACGTTTTCTGGAATAGGTTATCTACTGTAGTACTAGGACAGTAACTGTGGAAACTTACTATCGATGGTTGTTGTGATTTTGTATTACAGACATAGGCTATGCTCTCATACATGAGCCGCGCCAGGACTAGTTCCACGAAAGTTTACACCCCAAGCCATGCATGTTTGCGCCTCTGCCTATCCTGTCTATGTTAGGACTGTGCTACCAGCAGTTAGAAATGTTCTTCCTGGCAGCCGGGCAAATATGTACTAACGCATGCACTATTCGTCAATAGTTCATGCCGTAACTATTGTGAATACATAGAATGTTTTACACACAAGTGCTGAGTACACAATTGACAGGCTGCAGTCACTACCTTAGGGGTATAACTAACAAAAGACATAATTCTAAATGTCCTTGCAATATTTGCCAAGTGGCTATTTATTGTGATGCAATAATTTGTGGTGATGTGAAAATCGACTCACCCCCTTTACTCTCTATGAGTTTGTGCCAACTTAAGATATGTAGGCTTGCCTAAAGGTAGGCTAGGCCTCCAGTATTTGCATACAATTTGGAGTCAAATCTGACCCAACTTAGAATAAGCCTTCTCCAGTCATACCCATAATTTCATCCATATTTGTTTGTATTTACTATTTTTGCAGATTTATGAAGTCGTGTTTCCAGTTATAACTCCCAGATGAGGTGACGATGCTTCAGGTGGCCCAGTATCGTGGAGTGCTTTATCTACAGTACCTGCTTCTTGTTTTGGATCTATTCATTAATGCATTTGTTGACCTCCTGAGGTTCAGTAATGTCATTCAGCTTGTGTTGTTTATGTAAGTAAGATATATACAGTACATCAACTTCTGAGGTTTTGTCCATATTCTAATCTCAGTTCTAAAGAGATCGACTTGAACAGGGATATAAACCACGATCATTTTTCTAAGTCCATGTAATTTGACAGCTTCTGTTGTAGGATATAGAGCAAGGGTGGGCAACCTTTTTGAAGGCATGGGCCAGATATAAGGAGTGAAAAATTGACTGGGCTGCAACTAACCAATGACCTGCTGTTGATTTCAAACCTTTGATTCCGACTTTCAAGCAATAGGTGTGTGTACTTAATCTGTATTCACAAAAACATAATGTCTATACAGTAGTTGATAATTAATGGGGATAATAGGCCTACCTGACAGCATCATTAGTGCTGACAAATTCTTAGCAGCTAACACATTTCTATTGTGATGATGTAAAATAGATTGATTTTTTTTCTTGTTCTTGAGACATCTCACGGGCCGCAAAAAAAAATCACTGGCGGGCTGCATGTGGCCCGCGGGCCATAGGTTACCCACCCCTGATATAGAGGGTTCAATATCTTTTATATTTATAGAGGCACAGATTTAGTTTGGTAAAACCTTTTGCAAATTTATGTGGCATCGTATCTGTTAATGCAATGAATGAAATCGGACACAATGACCAGACATAGCGAAACCTATGTTAATGGCTTGCATTATGATGCATTTCTTGTTCCATTATTTTTCTGCAAAGAGATATGTATAATATAATATAGAATAATACTATGGGAAAAAGGAAGAGGAGAGGTGGGGGATGCTCATTTCATTTGAAAAATGATTCCACGTAAGAACCTGCAATTTATGTATTTCTCTATAGAGTTCAGGATGTCTGCCTCATCTTTGCCACAATCGTCGTCTTCCTCATGTTCTTCAATACGTACGTCTTTCAAGCCGGGCTCGTAGGATACTTGGTGAAAAAATTCAGGTTCACGGTGCTTATCCTGTTTGTATACTTTGCCATGTGCATCTCCCTTCACATATGGACCATGGTAAGAACATGTGATTTACTTTAAAGGCATTGAAGACTCGCACCAAACCGTGTGCCGCCCTCTGAAAAGAAGTTAATTTTCCGTTGCTTGCAAGTGAAATTATCTTATTGTCGCTACAAAATGCAGACAGTAATGAAACGTGATACCTTGTTGTCCTTTATCTAGACCTTAGATGTCCACGCTGCTATGTACACTGTGTTGTGGGTATTGACCGTAGCTGCATGTATTGACTGTACACTAGTGTCTAATTACCGACGGCAGCAAGCTGTGTGTGTATTTTCTGGGATCGATGGTGGTGTCTAACACTTCTGTTACACCTCATTCGAAACTAGGTCAGTTTGCCGGCATCAGACGTTTCTTTGTGCGCAAGTCTTCACTCCCTTTAATTGATTGTAATACTGTACATACATTTTTGTTTTCCTGCTCGTTTAAGATTTTGCAAGTGAAGTTTGGAAATCTCACTGTGAGACGATACATAAAACTGTGCATCTCATGGTCACCCTTTGAGAGTTGCCAGGGTATGCAACTCACCCATATATATACCTCTGGGAATTCAAACTTCATGGTACAACAGAAGGTCCTACTGTACTTCCTGGTGATCTGATTGACAAGTAATCCATTACGATGTAGAATTCTGAAACAACTTTATCCAAGTTAATTTCTTTAAGACACAAAACCCACTTGTTCACGTCAAAGGTTTTGTAAATGCTTCTTCAAGATGTGCAAAATTATTATTACTACAAAAATTCTGCACCCCCCCCCCCTCAAAAAAAATGCTATTATCTATCTATTAATGAGTCAAGTACATCCAAGTGTCCCATCTTTCCTATCTTACCTTCATGTTACTTTGTTTGATTACTTCATATAATGATGAATAATTTTTGGGATGTACAGCATTCACTGGAAATTCTAACCAATACATTTTTATCCGTTGTTAACTTCTCACTGTGAATGTCTGCTGCCACTTTGAAGAGAGCATTTCAATGAATACAGACTAAAGTTAAATCTGCAACTTCTCTTCTGTTTTGTTTTGTTCAACAGACATTACGATGGGATAAACCAGATACAACATACATATGGAATCGTGGCTACATAGCCCTCTATGTCCTACAGAGAGTGGGTATGTATCATTTGTTGCCTAGATACAATAATTTCCCCATCAATCAATCAATCAGAAGACAATTATATAGCGCCAAAATCAACAGAAATTGTTTAAAGGCACTAACATAGCGTGTACAACTTAGCCTTGGTCATTGGTAACTTGTCACACCTACACACCAAAGTGTGTGCAATTCAATCAATCTCTCCTGGGGCACCACAGATAAAGCTCCTTGCCCAAGGACACATTGCAATGATCTGGCTAGGGCTCAAACCTGTTATCCTTAGATCACCAGTCCACTGCCTTAACTACTTGACCACAATGCCCCCTAGATTTAGGGCTGTATATAGCTCAGTAAGTACATATGGTATTAATTAACTCTGGTAAAAAGTTTGCCTGGTATTTTTGTGGCTTTTCAGATATTAGCTTTTTTCTTAGCTTGCTTCTGTTTGGTTGCGATGCTGTGGTATCCATCAGAACCTAAGCAGTCAAGTTTAATAGCGTATGTGGGTGTGTGAGTATGTGAAGCCTTAGCTTGTAAACACGGTATCTGAAGAAGGAAATATATATGCGATTGATGACATACTTGGTATGTATATTGGTCATGGTCAGTAGATCATCCCAATTGTTTATGGTGGGCTGTCATGCATATTAATGAGCGGGCAGAGCTCAACGTTAAATTCATAAGACGTCAATATCTCCTCAACTAAATGGCCGATTTTCTTCAAAGTTCATTTCATTATGTTGTGTTACTGGTTTTATAAACATGTCAAAAATAAATTAAGACCGCACTTAGTTTGTATGTAGAGAATCAATGAAATTTTATTGGATTTTGGGTTCATATTTCACTTTCAATGGTATGGCAGTGTTTTTTTCTTTTTTCATTTCTTTTGTGTAACATTTAATTTACTAGACAACATTGATGTTTTTCATTTTTTCGTTTTGTGAGTATTAATTAGGAAATTTAGTGGCTCAGTAAAACTTAAAAGTATAGTTGAGTAACATACTGCAAATTGTTCAACTGAACTTTCCATCATCTTGCAAGTCTTTTGCACTGGAGCATAGAATATGTTCCTGTTTGATGCTGTTACTGTTTTGTATGTTAATATGTTCCTGTTTGATACTGTCACTGTTGTGTACGGCAATATATTCCTGCTTGATACTGTCACTGTTGTGTACGGCAATATATTCCTGCTTGATACTGTCACTGTTGTGTACGGCAATATATTCCTGCTTGATACTGTCACTGTTGGGTATTGCAATATATTCCTGCTTGATACTGTCACTGTTGTGTACGGCAATATATTCCTGCTTGATTCTGTCACTGTTGTGTACGTCTATATATTCCTGTGTGATGCTGTCACTGCATTGTGTGTTAATATGTTCCTGTTTGATGTTGTCACTGTTGTGTATGACAATATATATTCCTGTTTTGATGCTGTCACTGTGTATGTCTTTGGGAGTGTTTTTTTTCAAGACGAGTGAAACCCTGCCTCCTGTTCTATTCGACAATGCTACCGTGGTAACAATCGAAATTGGTTTTCCTTCTGTCTCTCACAGGTGCAGTTCTTTACTATTACTACTACAAGCGGACAGCCCTTCGTCTGGGGGACCCTAGATTCTACAAAGATTCTGATTGGCTCAGACAGCAATTTGAAAAGGTGAGGTAGGATGACATCGACCAATACCGAGCGTCTGGAAAGAATCGTCAGTTGTTTGTTGAAAGATGACGCTTGCTGAGCTGCAACAGCATGGAGTATGGATGTTGGACAGCCTTCATACAGTAAACGTCGGACAGCCTTCATACAGTAAGCTGGCAGTGCCATTGATCCGACATTATGAATGGTATTGGCACGTTTTATTTATGATAGAGCATATCTCAGTGTCTGTGTTCCTTTGTGATCAGTAATAAATTAATATAGATATAATATTAATAACTCCACAATGTCAAATAGCCTGGAGTACGTTATTTGAAGTACATACCCGAAATAGGAAATGGATCGACAAGAAGAGAAGAGAATGTAATTTCAGGTGCCAAGAACTTTAATATAGAATTTCTAATCGGTCAGGATTACAGGTGTCATCTGTACACAAAAGATTGTGAATGGCAGGTTCGTAGTTCGGGATGAGCAGGTTGTCGGTAGTCAAGTAGCGAGATCGGCAAATCCATGTGCTCAATGGTACAGGAAGATTTCTTCGAAAGTAGATTATCAATTCTTGCGTTGCTTGGAATGTATATGTAGCATTCTTTTAACAGGTTTTTTGAACCATCTGTTTAGGCACGGCGTCCAAAGTAGGATCCTGACAGGGCTTCGGCCAGGCTGCAGAACAGAATGTAATCATTAGGGCTGTGTAATTTCACATAGTAGGCACTGCAGTTCCACACAATAGCTGTATTGTAGGTCTGCAGAGACAAAGGGGTAGGAGGCAGGGGGCTGCAGCCCCCGGCCCCCAACCAAAATTTCTTGTGAAAATTCGGGCAATATGATGAGAATTTTTTGGGCACCTACCGAAAGAAAAATAATTTGCAATGTGTTTTTCAATGGTTAAACTGATATTATTATTATCATTATTATTGTAACGACTTCCACAATAGTTATAACCAATAGGGGTAATAACATGGCAAATAATTTTATGTTATTGGCATGCGATGTAGCGCGCAAAAACTTTTGGTTACATTTTTCATGCAAGTCGTTACAGCCCCCCCCCCCCCAAATCAAATTGGGCTCCTACACCTATGTGCAGAGATAAGCCATATCATTTCATATTCAAATCACCCTAGCTGAGCAGGATGTCTTACGCAATAGTCTAACTCTCAGAAGAAGTCAAAGTAATCAGTTTCGTCAATAATTTAATCTCAGTGTACGTTTGGATGTATATGATCAGCGAAGTGATAGAAACTTTCTCACGTTTCACAATTGTGCATATCATTGCCTTTCACATAGGTAAATAACCAAAATTGGCTTCCTCTCTAGATTCCTGAGAATCTGATGAAATTATGTACCTGACTGATCATATCGTCAGGGATGTAGAACACTGTCAACAAAAGTCTAAGACTTGAAATAAACTGTTTTTTTTTGTATACAGAGCAAGTAAATAGAGTTAGACATTGGCCCAACTCCCATCTTGATAGCTGGTTTCGGCTGCTAAAATATCAGTTCCGGAAATATGTCAGTGCTATTCGAATCTAAGTACATTGTACAATAATTTGTGATATCCATACACGGCCAGCACATCATAATCGTACGACACACCAAACCAACTTGGTATTTTCGAGACCTCTCAGACCTTGAGACTCAAATGTTTTAACTTTGATGATGTGACTTAAACCACATCTTTCCAACATGTACTCATATCCCATCACACATTTGAATTATTTTTCCAAATGTTATCATTTCCATTTATAAAGAAACATAAACAAAAGAAAGTGTTAGTGTAGCCTACGTACAGTATCTATGTATGACATCATAGAATATGGAACGATTCACAAATTCATTTAAATTCAATCAAGTAAACTGATATTTTTAATCTCAACAACGGAAGAAGCCATGAAGCTGGGAGATGGATCAAGGTGCTTTGTGTTACATGTTTCTGTATTATAACTGTTATTATAGGCCAGGCCCATTTTTGGTTCCTTGCTGAAAGCAAAGGAACCTATGTATTCAGGTTGGCGTGTGTGTGTATGTATGTGTGTGTGTGTGTGTGTGTGTGTGTGACGCTTAAGCTTGTATGCACGATAACTCAACAAGGGATTGACTGATCATGATCAAACTTGGTGGGTGGGTGGCCCATAGTGAGTAGATG
The DNA here is from genome assembly GCF_037975245.1 of Apostichopus japonicus. Taxonomy (NCBI): domain Eukaryota; kingdom Metazoa; phylum Echinodermata; class Holothuroidea; order Aspidochirotida; family Stichopodidae; genus Apostichopus; species Apostichopus japonicus. Next base: position 8,506,966 of record NC_092561.1, read on the forward strand.
AACCCTATTGTTTTTGGTGCCCACAAAGGTCACCAAAGGTCAGTTATGGTCCAAAAACCCAAAATACTAAAACTGCAATAACTCCCAGTGCCAATGTGCGACAAGGTTGATATTTTGGGACAAGTTGTGAACTGGTTAGGGCAATATTTTGAAACTTAACGGTCATGTGATCTGAGGTCACCAAAGGTCAATTAATGTTAAAAAACTAGTATTTTTGCGATAACTTGAGAACGAATTGTCCGTTAGGGTTGGGAGTTGCTTCAGTGTAATCCAATTGTCGACCCACATCTGGGTGACCCTTGACCTCAATTTGACCTCTGGTGACCTTTTCATGTTTTGGGGATTTTTACAGTTTCGATGCTATTTTCAGATGTCAAAGGTACCTTCCGATCATAAATATCGATAGGTTGATCCCCGTGTGACCTTTGTGTGCGAACTTATATGGGGTCAAAGTTTTCGGTCAGAGTTAGGATGGCTGTACAGACTTATCGTGTTGATTTTTGGAATCAGCAGATCAAACTACATTTGAAACCAAGGTCAAAAGGTCAAAGGTCACATTAGAAAAAATGTGCTTAGTTTGGGAGAAAATGGGCGAAAAAGAAAATGTTTGGTTTTGATGCTAGATTTGGATATCAAAGGTATCTTCCAAACAAAAATGTCAATGGGTTGACACCCGTGTGACCTTCATGTGCGAAGTTATACGAGGTCAAAGTTAATTTTCAGACATTTAATGCAATAACTCCCAGGGCCAAGGTGTAACAAGGTTGATATTTTGGGACAAGTTGCAAATGGTATAGAGGAATATTTTCAAACTTAACGGTCATGTGATCCGAGGTCATCAAAGGTCAATTAATGTTAAAAAACTAGTATTTTCGGTGAGAAAATGGGCAAAGAAAAAAATGTTTGAATTCTTACAGTTTTGATGCTGTATTCACGTCTCACCAATCAAAAATGTCAATAGGTTTACCCCAGGTGACCTTTGTGTGTGAAGTTTTATGAGGTCAAAGTAAATTTTCAGACATTTAGTGCAATAATTCCCAGTTCCAAGGTGTGACACGGTTGATATTTTGGGACAAGTTGCAAATGGTATAGGGGAATATTTTCAAACTTAACGGTCATGTGATCCGAGGTCACCAAAGGTCAATTAATGATAAAAAACTAGTATTTTTGCGATAACTTGAGAACGAATTGTCCGTTAGGGTTGGGAGTTGCTTCAATTTAATCCAATTGTCGACCCACATCTGGGTGACCCTTGACCTCAATTTGACCTCTGGTGACCTTTTCATGTTTTGGGGATTTTTACAGTTTCGATGCTATTTTCAGATGTCAAAGGTACCTTCTGATCATAAATGTCAATAGGTTGACCCCCGTGTGACCTTCATGTGCGGAGTTAATACAAGGTCAAAGTTAATTTTCAGACATTTAATGCAATAACTCTCAGTTCCAAGGTGTGACATGGTTGATATTTTGGGACAAGTTGCAAATGGTATAGGGGAATATTTTCAAACTTAACGGTCATGTGATCCGAGGTCACCAAAGGTCAATTAATGATAAGAAACTAGTATTTTTGTGATAACTTGAGAACGAACTGTCCATTAAGGTTGGGAGTTGCTTCAATGTAATCCATTTGTCAACCCGCATCTGGGTGACCCTTGACCTCAATTTGACCTCTGGTGACCTTTTCGTGTTTTGGGGATTTTTACAGTTTCGATGCTATTTTCAGATGTCAAAGGTGCCTTCTGATCATAAATGTCAATAGGTTGACCCCAATGGGACCTTCGTGTGCGAAGTTATACGAGCTCAAAGATAAATAATATTAATGAGGGTCACAGGTCAAACGTGAAAAACTCCCAAGTTGCAATAACTTAGCTACTATTTATTGGAATTTCGTCAAACTTGGTATGATGATATTGGTAGATAGTCTCCACACACTGATGTGTGTTGCAATTGATATCATGCATGTTTATAAGGGGGGGGGGGCGGCTAGCATTATTTCGTTATGACAAGTTTGTATGCACAATAACTCAACAAGGGAATGACCAATCATTACCATTCTTGGTGAGTGGGTGGCCCATAGTAAGTAGATTATCCCTGTTGATGTTGGTGCTCATTTCATGAATATTAATGAGGTCATGGGGTCAAACGTGAAATACTCCAAATTGCAATTACTTGGCTACTATTACTAGTCGGAATTTCGTCAAACTTGGTATGATGATAATGGTAGATAGTCTTCACACACTGATGTGTGTTGCAATTGATATCAGGGCTTAGCATTACTTTGGCAACAAAAGTTTGTGAGCATAAATTACTGTTGTTGTATGAGGGCTTTGTTAGAAATTTCCCTATGAATGGAACTAATGAACAGCAGCAAGGAACCATGAAATGTTTTCATTCTGGTTAAATAATTTTTTAAAATATTTTTTATCAGGCCTAAAACATTTCAATGATAGTGTGGTAACATGTTAAACAGCATTATAAATGTTACTAACAAGTACTAAAATGATGGAAAACTTAAATTTTGCCCTCTTTAGTGTCATTATCCTTCAAATCTTAAAATAAGTTTCAAAGTTTGATCCAATTCTGAAAAAGTATTTCTAGACTAAGGGCAAAAGTTTATTTAGACAAGGCTTTGTGATGTTAGTGTTTTCTGCAATGTGTATTCTTAATTTATTAAAAATTTTTAACTTATTCTTTACAAGCAAACAATGTTGCACACCTTGCGTATGATAACCTTGATTTTGTATTCACAAATATCCGTCCCTTGAAATTTGACATTTTTTCCTACTTTTTGTTTTTTTTGGGGGGGGGGGGAGAAGGATGGGTGGGGCAAAGTGGGATGAGTGAATGGGGAATGGGAGTTTCGTTCAGTGTAATACGTACATACAGTGATACATATATGTAATACAGTTATACATATTTTAATACAGTAATGCATACAGTAATACATGCATTGATACAAATAGTAATACATATAGAAATACATATAGTAATACATACAGTAATACATGCAGTAATACATACAGTAATACAGTAACATATATACTGTAGTAATACATCAGTGATACATATAGTTATTTATACAGCAATACATACAGTAATACATATAGTAATACTTATAGTAATACATACACTAATTCACGCAGTAATACATAGCAATACATACAGTAATACATATAGTAATACATAGTGTAATACATACACTAATTCACGCAGTAATACATATAGCAATACATACAGTAATACATATAGTAATACATAGTGTAATACATAAGTAATACATACAGTAATTCACGTAGTAATACATATAGCAATACATACAGTAATACATATAGTAATACATAGTGTAATACATAAGTAATACATACATATACAGTAATACATACAGTAATACATACATAAACAGTAATACATACAGTGATACATATAGTAAAACATGCAGTAATACATACAGAATACATATAGTAACACACACAGCAATACATATAGTAAAACATGCAATTATACATACAGTCATACATATAGTAATACATACAGTAATTCGCACAGTTTTACATACAGTTATTTACGCAGTAATACATACAGTAATACATATAGCAATACATACATGATACATATAGTAATACATACAGCAATACATACAGTAATACATATAGTAATAAATACATAAGTAATACATACAACTGTTTACTAGCTAGTGTGCACTTCTCACCTTGAATGTATTGATGCCAATACAGATTATGGAGGATTTTACGACCCTTAATATCTTTTTTTTCAATTTTTCTTTCTTTTTTGGGGGAGGGAAATTTCTTTTTAAAGACAGGCTTTTCTGTGGAACGTCTAAAAAAAAGTCACGTGGCATTTCAGTTTTCGAGCAGCTATCGACACAATTACCATTCATTTTTTAAGGTTTCCATGGAAGTGTGAGACATTTGTATTCAGGCATGAGACTCTTCCGCGGAAACGCGGATTTCGGATTATTTTTTTTTTCATTTTCGCGTTTTTTCTCGTAATTCGCGTTTTTTATTATTTTTTATTATTTTTTTTATTTAATTTTTTTATTTTATTATTATTATTATTTTTTTTTATTTTTTTTTTTGCCGAACATGCTGGACTGTGAAGGGAAGGAACACCGAATTTGACCAGTGGTGGAATCAAGTAGCACAAAGCAAGCAAAAAAGCCTTTTTTTGGTTCAAAAAAGCTAATGGATAAATTATACAAGCAGAAATTCCACACTTTTTTGGCGAGTTACGTGATGTGATAGATTCCATCTAGAGTCCACCATTTTGCATTTAAGCCCTCCTTACCTGACAAAAAATTCTAAAGGGGAGGGGGACACCCCCTCCTCTTAAACCCCTCCCCCAGGACGGCGATCGATAAATTTCAGATTTTTTTTCCCTGGCTCAGTCTCATCCCTGTGTATTCTTTTCAGGCATTCGAGTGCAGCCTTGAAAATAGTCCTTTTTACAGTGAAATTCAAATCTATTTTCACACCAGCCACTTTACACAATTAGAGCCATCGATGGATTTTTTGTGTTTTATTCCAACAGCAGTAAAATAGACTCAGTAGTCCAGGCACTTTGATTGTTGAGCCACAGATATTTAAACAGTTCATTTCTCAGATGTAAACCCAGTATGGAACCAAGAGTGACAGCAGTGGTTTAACAATCTAATGTTTGGTTTACAGTCATCCTGAAGTGCAGGTTGTCATGGAAACATGGTAACCTGTAGATTGGGCACTACCCCCCCGCATGCCTTATAAAATGGTTGGTAGTTTTCAAGGGTAACTGCCTCTGAGCTAAGTCTCCATTTTGTAGAAACTATTTGAGGTTGGGAAAAAAAAATCAACCAACAGTAGTCATTTTCCTTCCCCATTGGTCTAATGGATCTTCTTGAAAATTCTTACCAATATGCTTGTTATTGTGTGCCATGTTGTAATAATACTGCATAAATGATATAATTCTTTTACAAAAGCTGTAAATATTTTTTTCCAAAATTCTGACCTGAAATAAACAGACCCTTTTTGTTTTGGTTTACAAGTTAAACAATTCCATATTAATCATTTTTTCTATATTAAAATGAATCATAATTTTTTTTTTTTTGGACCGATGACTGGTAAATTTAGTCCCCGGTAATTTCACAATTGGACAAATAATCGACTTTAATTTTGTTTTTGTCATCATGTAAGATTGGGGTTCGTTCCTCGAGAGGGGGCCTGTGGGCCAAATCCGGCCCATGAAAGAATAGGCCCACAATCTTACACCGACCCTAGGGGTTAGGATCCCTAGGAGCCACTAGGCTTGAGTATCCTACTGACGTTACCCTGTACATTGTTCAATCTAGGTAGAGTGAAGTTTAATTTTTTGCCTTTGGTTCAAAACAATATTTTCTCTGGCTCTGTTAGAAAATTAATTGAGCACTCCTGGTCGAGGATAACATCAGCATTAAATGATATTTTAAACCTTTTGTTTAGCAAGATATTTGTCAACATCGCTAGAAATGGTGATATTGTCTAGATGTAAGGATTATTATAAGTAATTTTAAATGTGTGGTATGAACTGGGATGTATACATAAAGGGGTATAAACTGGGGTGCATAAAGGGGAACAGACATTTGTTGGGGGTGGGGGGGATGGGGGAGTGGGCAAGGTTTAATATTTTTTCTTTTTTCTTGGGGGAGGGGCTGGGCTGGCCAAAAGCTGCCCTCCTTGTTAGGTAATAACACCACAGGTTGAAACTTGCTACAATACATGTTTTTGTAGTCATTTGATGTACAACATTTTTTTTTTTAACTCAGGTATTTTCCATATTTAGGAATGGAGATTTGTAATATTGTTTGTAAATTTTGTCGTGGTAAACAGTACTGTATGTATGCAAAAGTGGCATTTTATTTCTAATTAACAAAGATGTTATGAAAAACACTCGTATATCCAGTTTGTGTGTTCTTTATATTTTTTATTCATTCTGTACCATTTATCAACTACTTTGAGTACTTCAAAATTGGGGGGGGGGGGTTACCATATTCAGAAGATTTACATTTCTTAAGAATATTTTATTATCTTTAAATCTTTGAAGCTAATACTGAGCATAATATTTCCCTGGTGCAGTGATTGTAAATAGATCAACTGACGGATAGATAGGTTGACAAACAGATCAATATTATTTATCCTTGCAAGATTTCAGTTTCAAATTTTCTAACCATTAAAATTTCCTTGCCTAAATAAAAAAAAATTCAAAATATAAATCATTACAATATTATAAATGTTGAGATTAATCAAATAAAGACATTAAAAACACCTCTAGGATCTTTCTGAATTTTTTATTTAGATTTCAATATGCTGGTATAAATAGCTCGATTATTAAAAATATGATTTGAACCATAATATAGTAACGAGACACAAGTCACTAGAAAGTAAAGTAAAATGACTCAGAGAAGATTCTGACATTTTTAAATCAATCGAGATAGTCACCGTGGGGACTCGAGTCCACGACTCGACCCGAGTCGATGATTTGACCCAAGTCAATGACTCGACCCGAGTCAGGAAAATTACTACTGGTTTTGATTGATGGTAAAATCAACTTGACTCGTTGCTTACACCTTAGGGCGTATACTTGTATACTTGTTCACGTGTATACGTGAATACTTGAAGAAAATTGGAAAACAACTCGAGATCGAATATCTAGATAGATTATATATATTATATATTTTATTATATTAGATATAAGCCGGCGACCCATTTTTTGCATTTTTCCGACTTTTACTTTGGCACTGAGGTTCGTTCTTTGCTTTGGCACCGAGGTTCTTTTTGCAAGCACGACCTTACAAAGAAGAACGTAGTACAGCTTGTCTGTAATTGTACACAGAGGACCCTTGACACCCCCCCCCCCCCGTGGGGATTGGAGCCTGGATACTAGCCTCATCTAGCTATGGAAGAACCAGGCACTGCATCACAACAGTTCAGCTATATACTCCGAGGTTATGCCACCTTTATAAATTTGACAAAACCACACACCTGTGAGTTGTGAATCATCACACGTTTGCTAAGCACAATTCACACTCCTCCCAAATACAATGAACACTTTTTTTTTATGATTTATTTCTCACTTAATAGACCTTTTTTAATTCAGTGCCTGACAATTAGGCAACATTGCTATGAATACGTCATGATAATCACGTCTCAAATTAACGAAACAAATTAATAAACTATGAACATATTAATGATTCATTACAGCAGTTAATTGCAAAAGGCTGAATAGTAAGTCACATTCTAGGAGAAAGACACCCTCCCAAGGTAACGTGACATACTATATTCATCATATCCGGCTTAAAATGTCATGTAAAGATGGCTCCTATTGTTACAATATTTCTTCCATTGACAAATGAGATATTGCCTCCCTCCCTTCCCCTTTTAAGAAAAAATGTTTAAGAAAAAATGTTTAAGAAAAAATGAAAAAAAAGTTTCAAAAACAGATTACTGTACAGTTAACAGAGCTTTTCTCACATAAGTGTGTGAGGCTGATATGGAGGCATCAAGCATATTTAAAAATGATTGCATCACGCTACCAAACAATCATGTATCATAATGCCCCCAAAAAATGAATACTTACTACTTTTAATTTATGTACCTTCAAAACAGTGATTTTTTTAGGGCCCCCCCCCAAAAAAATTAGAAAATCGGGCAATTGAGACAATCTCGATCAATCAGAAGTTCAATTTGGATTATCTTTTTAAAAAGACAAAAGAATACAAAAGTCACATAATTTTCTTACACGGCTAGAACAAACAAAGGAAAAAATAAGAAAAGAAGACCACACACAGATTTTCATTATTCAGTTTACTCCTTTCCCAGCTTTGACAAACAGTCAATAAGTGCCTCAAAAGATTCAAGCAGCAGTCACAGTTTAATTCAGCTTTAGAAGAATCATTCTGTAAGAGGCGTACACGACCCTGACCATTACAATATGAACATACCTTTAAGCTCCTTTAAATCGGCACTGCATGGTTCCATTCAGCTTTCAGACTTTCTGTTAAGAGGCATACACAACACTTTAAACACAGAAACATTTTCTCACCATATAAATTTAAGCCATGCAAAATATTAATGGAAAATCACTGAAGATTTGTTTTTTCCAAATTATCAAATTTCTGAATAAACTAATTCCTGTATGCCCCCCCCCCCCCAAAAAAAAAGGAAAAAAAAAGAAAAGAAAAAGAAAGCATCAATTATGAAAGAAAAAATAAGATGAAATTATAAAAGCGAGTTGTCATTCCTCAGGATTCTCTTAAACCGTTGAGACATGAACTGAAAGACATTAATGTTTGTATCGTCGTTGGAATCTTAACAAAGCTTTGTTGGAGATTAAATTATAATAATAAATATTGAAAAAGCCACATGAAATTTAACAAATTTGATCACAATTCGACATTATATACATTACACAGGACGACTTGCATGTACAGTCAGACTTGGAAGCACGATCTTTGGTTAGTTTTCCTACTTTGTGACCTTCGAAGAAACAAAATTCTCCGTTCTTTCAGTTTTCATAGCACAAAGTTAAAAGTTCTACTAATTCTTAGGCATCTCTTTAGAGATTCGACTTTGGATATGCAAAGGTGAACTCAGGCAGGGAACACCATATTTTGATCGCTAGACAGACTCAAGAACTCCTCATGATACAAATTTATTTTTACTTGATATCATCAATTTTGTTATTTGATTTCATTTCTTTTAGCAAAGTGTATTGGATTAGGCTATTATCAATTTTCAAATGTTTGGTTTAACATCATGCTAGACCTTTACTACCATTAGATGGTGCGGTACAACTGACACGGACGTCATCTGAAAAAAACGTCAATCCAGAGGGGGTCATGCAAAACTTGCATTTTTCGATATATTAAACTATGAAGTATCCGGTTAAGCACCAAAGTCGAACAGGGTAACACAATTTTATTTTCAATTCTGATTTCCAACCCTCGACTCCACCCGACTCCACGCGCCCCCTCCCTTTCGGATGCATATTTACAGTTATAATAAAATCTAGTAAAACCAGCTAAGTTGTAATATCTCTTGATGACTAAATAATAAGACAGGTGTCCATTCCATTGAAATACCCACCCCTGACTAGAGGGTCGGATCAGATGGGGACCTGGGGTCACTTTAGGGCTTCCGCCCACCTGAACAATTCTTGATACAGCCATGAATGTACCTGCATCCATGGACACTTTACAAAATGGGGGGGGGGTGCGGTGACCTGCTTGACCCCGTGGCCCTATCTCGCTTTCGAAACCTGTGTGGTACCCGGTCTGAGGGTTAAACCGTGCAGATGGTGGGAGACGTCTGTTGGCGACTCCCCGGGAGGGACCGGCATAATTTTACTGCTCTGTACATCTGAATCTACTAACCATCAATCGCAAAGTTATTAAACCTTCATCGGCCTGCAGTAGAAATGACCTTTGTCCGTGTCTTTTTGCTCCGAAATAAATTTACCATTCGTTACAGAGTATGAGGTTTTTTTTTCTGATGATATGTGAGGGTGGAGGGGAGTAGGGAGCTTTGTAAAGTTAAATTGAACAATCCTAAAACCTCAGACCTGCACTCTCTTATCTCATCCCATATTTCTTTTTCTGTTTCTGCAAGAGGTAACTCGTGAAGGTCAGCTCGGCCCTGGCCATGCCGCTGCAGAGCTTGTCCTTCTTCGCGTCTTCCTTCAGTACCAGTCCCTTGATGTCGATGCCCTGGGGGTGCCATATACCCCCCTGGTTCACCGTCTTGTCCGGATCGAGGATACACTTATCGTTCAACTCTCTGTTCCGGGCTTTCAACAGGACCACCTCCTTCCGCATCTTCTCCACTCCGTAAGCCTCGACCTTCCGCCAGAACGTCTTGTTGAAGTGGTCGTAGAGCATCGCGTCGCCCGAGTTCCACTCCCACAGTCTCCTTCGGACGTCTTTCCGTATCTCGTGCACGGAACTCTTCGCTCTGGCGTTGACAACGAACGAGACGATGTCGTCCGTCTGCCAGCACATCAGGTCCCGAAGCAGTATCAAAGATTCTTCAAAGTACTCCGTGATCAAGACCAGATCGAACGAGTCGTCCAGATGGGAGATCAATTTCTCTATGGCCTTGACGTTCCCCTTTTGTTCGTTCGTCAGACCGAGATCGAACATCATCGGGTCTCTGGCCAAGGTCAGATGGCCGTATTTGTTGGTGTAATAGCTGGGATTCCCAGAAAATGTAGCTAATGGATCTTTAGTTTTAATTTTGAAGTTGCTGCCGAGACTACGATAATAGAAAGTCGATTCGAACATGTCCACCGGATCTCGAATAATGGTCGTCCATATTGTGTCTTTGGGCATCACCGATGACATACCTGAAAGAGGAAAGAGAAGAAAATCACTTGCAAAATTTTATCCCGCCCAAATTGAGAGAGATCTTGAATTTTCATTTTCCAATTGATATAGGAGATCACAGGGGGGGGGGGAGGAATAGGGAGAATTGAAACAATCCAACATAAAAGAAAATAGATATAAAAACTTTTGGGTGGGTTTTACACGTCATCACTGCCAAAAAAAACGTTACTTTAAAAAAGTAATTGTTGAACTATTAACCACTAGCAATGCAATAATACAATCGCATCCGAAGCTTTTTCTTACAATCATTGCCACCCAATAGCGACACTTAATTTTATCCGCGTTTCTAATGCAAGTACGATAAAAAAAAATAGTTGGAGTGCGATAAATTTCTCATCGAAAATTAAAATAGGAAAAATCACGCAAAACTGCATTGTGGTTTTGATGATGTAGCATGAGCAGTTTTTCATGAATCTGACGTAACGTCATGTGCGACATACTTAGATCTTAGTAATACAGTGAAAAGCAGCACCAGTGATGTGACAAGCAATAAATTCAAAATGACACAGGCAGTCCTGAAATGACCCATGGCCTCAACAACAGGCTTCTTGTACTAAATATCTTCTTGAGATATTGGGTTTGCAAGGATTTCACAATTTGACCCCTGGTGACCCCAAATGACCTTTGACCTTCAACAAAAACAAAAGATTTCTTGTACTTAATGTTTTACTTCTACACACCAAATATGAAATTGGTCCGACCTTCTTGAGATATCGTGTTAACAAGCTGGGCGTCACAAAAGCACACATATACATGCATACTGTAAGCCATCATGAATGCAAAGGTTATGAATATCATCAAAACCAAAAACCAAATTACGCGGCTTGAAAACTGATACCACATCAAGCCGAGAGTCTGAGTTTGCAGCCCTCCAAACCAAGAGTTGCCAGGTCTGATATTTAGAATGAGTCATCAAAATAATGAGCTATCAAAATCTTGTGGCGGATTTTCTAGTTTTACTGTAATTTTTAATGCAATATGCTTTCCATTGCATGATGCTGAATGGCTGACTTGAGTGCCTGCAGTTGAAGCCGATGACCACTGACCATTGACCACATAGCGACTGTATACACTGATTGTAACCAATTGAGAGAGAGAGAGATCTTAATGGGGCTCATAGATGGCGCTGTCAAGCTACAGTATATACGGCTCTGGGTCCTCACGTGTGTAATCCGTAATGTTTACAGATCTCTGAACCAGGGTAATACATTACTCTAGCACATAGCCTTGCTGTGTGATTGATTCGAATAGTTCAAGGTTCTAGACGTATAGTTTTTTTAACAATGAAAGAAGGACCTTAGAAGAACCCAAGTTCAAGTGCTTAAAACAACTACAGACTTTGTAACTACGGAACAGTACGTTTCAACAAGCTCTCTTCTGCAACAGTTACCTAAAAAAAAATGAAGTAGCTATCAACCTCAAGGTAGCTGATTGCAGTTAGAGACAGCAACCTTGTCAAGTTTTGCGGCGGTCCAACTAGCTAGATGGGAATGATTTGACAGGGCCACTCTGTTGATTTTTGGCATAACCGGAGAGCCTCATTGGATTGGCCCCCCCCCCCCCGGAGGTATCAGGCAGTACATCTGAATATGACAATCACCGTAATGGTGAAAGAGCCGCAAATATACCCAAATTGATGGATAGCTTTTGCAATAATTTTATGAATGAATCGTATTGAATCCGTCAACTACTAGGGTAAAAAACTGCATTGTAACATAGGATCTGACATTAAGCCTAAACACAGTCACTTTGCACTGTACTTCACCTTACACTGACTTATAATTCTTTTGTTCTTTTGACTTGGGCACAGTCTGATGGGTTCAACCTAAAACTATCGACCTTCCACAACTTGCACCAAAGCTACAGTATCGACATAAAACCTATTGTGCTTTGCAAATGGGTGCCTTTGTGCTTGCAAGGCCAACAAAGGTCACTTTCTGGAAATTAACAGAATTTGTATTTACTCCAAGCAATGACCTATACCATATATACCACAATTACCTTTTATAAATGCATGGCTTGATTGCCCATCGGAACAAACCAGGAACTAGTGTACAGTATATATTTACTGTTTTCACAATGTAAAACAGACTGACTTGCACTTACAGTAATATTAATTACTGCAGCACAGCACAGGCACATAGCCACCACACCTAATGTAGCCCACTGTTGATGACATATCACTGCTTGCTTTCATACCGAGCAGAAATTGTGCCTAATAGTCACTAACCTCAGTTCTTTTTACTTTTTACATTGTTTTACAAATGTAAAATGGACACAACTGCACTATAATAATAACAGTATATTTCAGTCAAGACAGACACACAGCCACCACGGATAAATGTCATCACTTGTTGAGAACTTGAGATTATAAATACTGAGATATCTTGTAAATACTGAGATATCTTGTATATACTGAGACATTAAATTTATACTGAGATATGTTGTAAATACTGCTGAGACATCTTGTTAATGCTGAGATATCTTGTAAATACTGAGATATCTCGTATATACTGAGACATTAAATTTATACTGAGATATGTTGTAAATACTACTGAGACATCTTGTAAATACTGAGATATCTCGTATGTGTTTCACAGTAGTCACCAATTCTCGATGGCCTTCATCAATGCATGCAGAAACACTTCATGCCCAGATATTGAGACAGAATTTATCCATGCAAACTCCATACTACCCACAGTGTATTGTATGTACCAATAGAAAGCCAAATGGCCAAGGCAAGGCTTAAATGGAAAATGAGAGCAGAAACCAGCAATATAAAGTTCAGAGACATTCAGATCACAATAATGAAAAGTCAAGAAATTTTTGCCTTTTTTTTTTCTCCGTCAAAAATATACTAGAAAGTCACAAATTGTTAGACACCCAGGGAGAAAAAGTATCAAATATATTAAATATGAAGAACAATATGAAACAAAAGAAAACCAAAATTAAAACAAAGAAAGAAAAAACAAAGAGTAGGAAACTGAAGGAGGTATGATTTCATCCACTCTTTGGATCTGAAGAAGTTACCTTTGAATTGACTAGTGTTGATCGCCCTCCAATATTCTATAATGTTGAGTGCAGTCCTCCCATCGTCTTCCCCCCCCCCCCGCCCATTTTATTCGGACTCACCCTCATGTAGCATAGAACATGACTCCTCTACAGGGATACTGTAAAGGGTAGGCCCTGACTAAGCATGAAAAGGTTAAAGTAATATTGAAAGTTGTCAACTCAATGTAAACTTATGACTGAATGGAAGAAAGGAGGTGAAAAAGGCAGAGGAAAGAAGGCCAAGGAAAGGAGGTGAAAAAGAAAAGACAGAGGAAAGGAGGTGAAAAAGGGCAGAGAAAACGGGGGAATTTAACTACACACCCACAAAGAATTAGAATATTTTCACTTCAATGATACCATGTTTATTGTTCCCCATGACTTAGTTTATTATATGGAGATTGATGTATACAACTGGTACAAATTTATATGAAGTAGTGTTGGAAACTCATTGAACCCTTATATGACAGACGTTTCTAAATATGCAATCAGGAGGGGGGGAGGGGGAAGGGGAGAAGGGGAGAATGGAAGATGAGAGTTGGGATGGGAGGACAGCACAAAGAGGCATTTGAGTATTTTACTTGAATGAAACATGTTCATTGTTCACTATGACTCTTCATATATGGATAATGTGGAGGTTAAGAATTCCTATATATAGTGATCTGAGGCTCACTATAGGCCTACTGTACATGACATAAGTTTGAACTATGCACCCAGAGGCAGAGGGAAGAGAAGGGAAGAGGAGAGGGAAGGCATAGGTCCCTTATGTCCCTCCCTCTGGGGAAAGGGAATGGGAAGTCAGCAGTGGAAGAGGCCGGAGACGATGGAGAAAGAAGACCCACTATGACACTGCCACACTTATGATGACATCAAAGACTTAGAAACCCCGCCCCACCCAATTCCATCCCACCTTCACCTGTCAATAGAGTATTTCTACTGGAAACTGAAATAGGATTTGAAAATGTGAATGGTCTCTTCCAGGTAAAATCTTTGAGATTCCCAACATCTGAAAAGCATTTGTGTTGTTGCCTCCTAAAGTTGAGTCCCCATCGCCTTCCTTCCAGCCCATACAACACCCTGTGCCAACGGAAGCCATGCATATATGCATATTACTGTACTTGTATACTACATATATACTACTATACACTATATATACTTCTGTCATACTATATGTACATACTACTGTACTATATATACTACTGTACTATATATACTACTGTGTGTATATACTACTGTACTATATATACTACTGTACTATATATACTACTGTGTGTATATACTATTGTCATACTATATGTACATACTATGTATATATTATTGTGGGTATGTATACTGTATGTTTATACTACTCTAATATACTACTGTATGTATATATTACTGTAAGTATGTATACTGTATGTATATACTACTGTACTATATGTATATATGTATGTATATGTTATTGTATGTATGTATACTGTATGTACAGTATATACTACTGTACTATATGTATGTATATGTTACTGTATGTACAGTATATACTACTGTACTATATGTATGTATATGTTACTGTATGTACAGTATATACTACTGTACTATATGTATATACTACTGTACTATATGTATAAATGTATGTATATGTTACTGTATGTATATATACTGTATGTACAGTATATACTACTGTACTATATATATATAGTACTGTACTATATGTACTATATACTACTGCACTATATACTACTGTACTTTCAACAGCACTAAATTGCATCGTTACAGTTGGTTTATTTAGGACTATAGTGTCTGGAAAAATCTCTGGCAGAGGAAAAAAAAAATTTGTAATTTCGCTTTTCGGTTACTTTCACAAAGTCTTTTTCATTCATGTGCGATATGTCTACAGAAAGCACTGCAGTCATATTGGTGCTAATGTTCAAAGTTCTGTTTACATATACTGTAGCTCTGATTCAAAGAATTACAATGGTGTGCAAGCGCTCACAAGGCGGATGAACTTGTGTACGGCGGGGTGGGTGATTTGACAGGTTCGAGAAACCCCTTACAGTGCATCTTTGCCAAATGAAAAAAAGAAAAGTGCTTTAGAATTCAACACAAGTTAAGGTGAGCCCTCTAAAATATTCCGTTGCCTTGAAACTTAACAAAATTATGTTTCAAAAAGATATTGTCTTTAAAATTATGACTGAAGTTGTGCATTACAACTAGTGATCGATTAACTCACTGTACTAACATGATGAACTGCAATTAGAGAGTTTGCAGCTTGTCAAGTCTTGCAAAACGACATAGGACCTATATGACAGCAGTCTGTGTGGATTAACATTAAAGCTAAAATAGATTTATTTGGCTACAATCATCTGCATGTTCATAAATCAACAAAACCAACAGACACAAACACTCCCAAACATTTAAAGTAAATATACACTGTTGTAACTTGTTTTCATTGGCAATCGCTGCCTTTTGAAGTGTCATCTCATTTCATCGTTCCTGGCGAATTTTTATGCAACAGATAACGTTTCCATTTTGCCTTTAATCACCCAAGAGATCGATATCGAAGCGGGAGTCATATTGACTCTGAGTGCATATTGAGTTTTGCTGAGTGTCATGTAAAGTTAAGGTCTGCAAACTATGCAAGGGGCGCGACCAAACAGTGGGTCAACAAAATATTGATCATTTGTCCAAAGTCCTAGGTAGCAGGGATGAGCCTGGGGTAAAAAAAAAAAAATACAGAACTTTGCAAAAATTGCGGTATAGGCTCCAATTTGCGTATGCTACAGTGTGATAGGATAATAGCTTTTGTCCTCCTGCAGGTTGGATATCCATAAGTAATGAAAAACATGCGAACGACAGATCAAATGATACAAGGCTGTTGTTAGAAATTCACGGAAATTGAGAGGTGTAAATCTCGGAGGTAGAAAAGAAATCACGGATATTCCGAGATAGTCAGGAAAGAATGTCAAACTTTGAATGCATCTGAGTCATATTTTGGCTGCCTTTTTTGTGTGTATGGTTGTGTGTATATTTATGTGTGGAAATACCATGATCTGCTGTCAAGTTATGAACTATGATAGATCACGAAACAGGGTTCCACAATTATATTTTACAAGAGTAAATGCTAACTTACTCAACTGACCGATGAATAGACATGTTGCGGAAGAAACGTTAAAAATTGTAAATCCTCACATGTTGCAAGATTGCAGATCACACTGTTGCAGCATACAGTTTCTTCTTTCCAGGATTCTTACTAAACCAATGCAAAGAACTGATTAAAAGGGGAGGAATTAAAATCTCCTCACCCCTCCATATCTGTGCTTCAAATGCATAAATGTATTCATTATGGGACCAATGAATGACTTTTTGGTGTTGTTTTCCAAAAAGACTAACTTTTTTGAAAGCAAAGTAGATACAGTAAATGTAAAAGAGTAGAAAAATTTCAAAAAAGTTTGAGAAAATAATGAAATACTGCATAAAAAGTGATTTAAAGAAAAAAGCCCCCATCTTGGGGGCGGGGAACACTGGCCTTGACGACACTTACCGAGCTGTTGCAAATCTTTACGGAAATCGTGAAGGAACAGAAACAAAACAACTTTGTGATTGACGAAAAAGTTAATAGATTGACAAAACTCTGGGATGACTTTTTTAAAGGTAGTTTGTAGCTTTTTTTTTATGAATCCCAACCTGGACTTTCGGAAATTCAGGTTGTCCAAATATCCAAAAGGTTTGGTAAACTTTATTCTGAGAAGATTAATGTATAAATTTATAGCAGAGATAACATCATACAGAAAGAGGTGTAGTTTACTGTAAAATAAACCAGTCTGTTTGTTGTTGTTGTTGATTTATAGTGAAGACAAGATGTCCATATACTGTACTCAAAATGCTCACTCACTGCTAATAACCATGATTACAATAAGAATAGAATAAAACTGTAAGCAAACTGCTTATCCACTAGAGAGCCTGTGTAGGAGAATGTGTAAAAGAAAGTTGTCCTGAAGTTTCGATCCTAGCAGGATCTTCTTCAAAGGCTAAATGACAAGTAACAGTAACAGAAGTGACAAATACATGTACAGAATACAGACAGGTTAATGAGCATGGTGAACACAAAGAGATAGATGTAAGGGGATTAGTATTTACAGTTAATTACAGAAGTCTTCTGTGTTTTCAGCGTTTCCCTGGACATTTCCACTGCCTCATTTTTCTGTTAGTATGAATCGGGACAATTCCCTTCTGAAACTACCACCAACAATATCCTGTTTAAACAGGTACACTTTACTACTCTAGACCTTAACATCCAACCACCCCTCCTTCCCCCATCCCCTAACCTTTTCCTCCTCTTTCGCCCACTCTGAAACCAATATGGACAGTCTTAAGTTTTTATCACTACATACTGCAGGAAGTTACCTTTCCATGAAGAAAAAAAAAAAAAAATACATTTTAGACATATTTATATATGTAATGTCTAAAATGCATTTTTGAAGTTAACCATGTATGTATTTAGCAAGTACAGCATATATATTTGTACGTAATATATTCCGCTTTCTCGCGCCATAAGAAATTAGAAACCATTTACAAAGAAGTAAATTCGTACCAGTGACTTGATACTCTGAGTTTGAATTCAAAATCTTAGGCCAACAAAGATTCTTTTGTTTGGAAAGAAAAACAATTATAGTGCTACACTAAATGTGTTGGGTTGTCAAGTAGAAAATATCCATGATAAACTTGTACACTGCAATGCTTGTTACCAATGACATTAAAATTTAACATTGCCAATTGCCATCTGAGTTCACAGTACTGTAAAAATTCTGACTGTGTGGAGTCCACAGTGCATGCCGTTCATTATATAGGCAATTCCTGCAATACTGAATATCAAGCTGTGAGTAGTGGGGATGTATTGTGGCATGAATATTTAATGAGTGAATAATTACATCACAGGATGTGGTGTACATCTGCATACATCCTTTACAACTGCAGGGAATGAATCAGCTATATACATATATGGATACAGATATAGTACACTGTAGGCACATGGTACAGCATGTGTGTTTCTTAATGCAAAGTGGAGAACTGTAAAGAATATGGTTATGTATGTATGTATGTGTGTATATATATATATATATATATATATATATATATATATATATATATATATATATATATAATTGAAAACGTAATGAGTTGGCAAATTTAGAACAGTGAAAAACTTCCAGCCTCAACCAGGATTCGAACCTGGGCCTCCCGCTTTATATGCGGACACCCTAACCAACTAGGCTATGGACGCTGATTGTATGTCCAAAGGTTTGAAACCGGTAAGGAAGGTCGTAATTCCACAGTATGCGTTTGTCACCTGTATCGAACAATACTAGTTCTGTTTTTGGTGACATATTTATATATATATATATATTTATATTTACATAATCATAATAGTAAAGAAGAATCCACATGTGCTTTAATTTAGTGTACATATATCACTCTGTATTAAGCTGATATTTGCTGGACCTCCAGATCTAAGAACCTTCTGTCCTGATTGGACCAAAGGTAAAATATTGCACGGGATAGATGGTGAAAATGCAAATGCAGTGCGGGACAGCTACGTCCACCTCGAAAGCCGAACAAAATTATTGCTGTGCGTGCACCTACCTTTAAAGTTAAATCTTGTGTGGTGACAGAATATGTTGTATTCCTTCACGGGAAACTTGAGCATGGTGCGCGTGTTAAAAAAGTCGTGACCGAGGTAATTCCCCCTCGGCGGTAAGACAAAGTTGAGGTCGTGATGGTCGCCGTACCTCATCAATATATTCTGTATGGTGCTGCTGCTACACTTGTGCATTTTGAAAAAGAGAATGTTATTCTTTGGTTGGCCGCAGGTCCTTTCTTCTTCTTCTTCCGGCGGGGTCCCCGCCTCTCCCTTGAACTCCTCCTCCTTGGACTGATTAAAACTGTCATTCCGCTCTCCTCCTGCAGTGTCTTCTGGAGATGTTTGAAGCACCTGAACTATGTCATGAATCACTGAAATGTTAGCGGCCTCTTCGTCTTGAGAGATAGGAGACAGGACGGTGAAGTTTTTCTGCGAAGAAGCACCAAAGTAGCTTCGGATGGTGTCGAACGATGCCTGTGTGGGCAGAGACGAGAATATAGTCGTTGGAAAGAGGATAAAGTGGGAGGAAAATTATTCCCTCGAGTTTAAGTCAACATTCACAATTTATGGTTTCATAACAATAGTAATAATAGTTAGTTTTACGACGCTTAAGTGACCACAAATGTGGAAGAAACCCGCAAGGGCTTATGGTTTACAACTTACATGTCGGGTGTCTTCAAATTCAACATTCAATAGTTTAACTAAATTTTGGGGAATTTTCTGCATCTTGTATGTCAAAACTGCTGAAAATAGCACTCTTTTCCCTTAAATTAAATGAAATATATGTTGAAAGCATCTGGCAACAGCTGGGTTAGTGATGCTTCTCTTAATAAGTCACAAATCATTCATCTACTGAGGAATAATAATATTTCTGTACAAACTTAGTTGCATAATCATGAAATACTAAATGTAAAGAGTAAAAGAGAGAATATATTGGAAACTTTATTTAAGCAAACAGTCTTCCCAATTAACTGAGTTTTAAAAGGGCAAATCAACACAGTAAGCCTTTCATAGGAAAGTAAAGCCTTTGAAAGACATCCGAGGTGATAACATACTGTACATCACAGGCCACCTATTATGATTCTCTTCCCAGTGCAGAGAAGGGTTTAAATCTGGTGAGGTTAGTTTATGGTCAAACAAACATATTTAGACTTAGGAACAAGTTATTGAGATGGGAACTCCAGCTAACAGTGTGAAAGTTATTGTCTGCTATATGAGTGTCATATTTTGTCTGGATCAAAATATCCCTTAGCAACAATGTAAAAATGTCAAAATAGAGAACACTCTTGCTTTAACATGGATGGTTAAAAATACAGTGCTTGCATTTTGAATGTACATTATCAAAACAAAAACTGACCTAAAACCAGTCTAAAATTAACTCTGACCTTACATTTCTTGAAATACCAAAATTAAAGTATTTCTCATCAAACTAAACTTCACAGTAAAGACAAACTTTGGCTAAAAGCAATGACATGCAATTCTGTGGGGAGGAGTAACTTGCATCTTGAAAAACACACACTTTTGGCCTGAAATTCTAGAATCTGAGGTTTAAAAAAAAAAAATTCATGAAACATTGAACAACGTGAAAGCATTTTGTTGTTTTGAAGAAACAGTTTATTCGAACAGGACAAAAATTAACGTGGTAACTATTAACGTAGATTATCGCTTTCATAACTCCGGAGAAGAACAGCTGTTTCCCTTTTCCCTAAACCTAACCCAACTCAGACTAACCAATATCCCTGCCTACTTTAAATGCCATGGTTACAGTAAATAGAACATGCACTTCTCTCCTCGTCCATTTTTGTTGACATAATTAAGAGATGGCCATGTGGTGGTTCCTGTAGCAGCTGATTGTAACTAATAGACAATATTTTGGCAAATATCATCCAAACATGATAAAAGCTTAGTATATATGTGCTGTATGCTTTTCCTCATTTACAATGAGTTGAAGAGGGAAACATTGTTACATGTTTCCCATTGCTCCATCATAGAGCCTTCACATACTAAGACGTTCTGTGTTTGTGTAGGGCCCTAGCTTTAAAAGGAGAGCAAATAAAACATATACGCCTGTATACTTACTGTCTGCTTGTACCTTTCCAAATGTTTTTTGGCTACTTACATGATCACTATATATATATATATATATATACACTGTATACACCATACAAATGTTACTCATGCATATAATGGAATTGCTTGGTCATCCTCTTAGAAGATACATTCCTTAAACAGATACAGTTTAGTTTAGTTTAGAGACCCAAGGATCAGGAAGCCTTACAGTAGCTTATTTGAGACCCTATCCATGTTAAATCGTGGATGAGCACTGGCTTATTTCAGGCCTCTCTTTCCAATAAGTGTTCAGAGGATAACGAGGCAGGGGTGTGAATTCGCTCCCATTCCTGCTCCCGGGGCCGTCATATAACGTCCCCATCCAAACTCTAGAGCCATGTAAATGGTTACCCACATATATCTAACTGTGGGGTATTTTGATAACATTCATTGATAACAGTCTTTCTCTAGCATGAAAGGGAAATAAATTTGTTAAAGAGCTATTTCAAATGATATAATTCCACCCACATTTAAAGACTGTTTACAATCAGAACTGGCAAAGGATGGTTGGTGGGAGGGGGGGGGGTAGGCAGGAATGAGAGTTAAAGATAAGGAAAAATCTGCTAAGTACTAATCATGACCTAATGTTAGGCTACTATACCTACAGTATATGAAGCCTAACAATGGTATGTATTGCCAAATGTATGTACATGGTAGCAACTCCTTTCAGCAGTTTGCGGTAATTAGTACCTGGAGGGGGTCATTCAGAGAGCCATGTATCCCAGACGTGACATACTGTAGCCACAACGTTTCAACACAGTTTGATATACAGTTACTGTTCATATTATTAACCTCTCCTCTTCCCCTGTTGCTTTCTTCTCTCCATCCCTTGTCTACTAATCCCCTTACATGTATCTCAAATTGTGTTCACCGTGCTCATTAACCTGTCTGTATTCTGTGCGTGTTTTTGTCCCTTCTGTTACTGTTACTTGTCATTTAGCCTCTGAAGAAGATCCTGCTAGGATCGAAACGTCAGGCCAACTTACTTTTACACACTCTATTACACAGGCTCTCTAGTGGATAAGCAGTTTGCTAACAGTTTTATTTGATTTATATTATTAACCTATCTCACATTTCGAACACCTTGTTTGCTTGCTTGCTTATCAAGTTATATCCTATTAAGAAGTGTTCAAAATCAGGATTTTTCCTCATATTTCCAGACTTATCTTCAAAATGCAAGGACTATCAAGACCAACAAATAGAAGTTTTTCTCATTAGCCCTACTTTTTCCATTTAATACCAGATTGAATGGGAATCATGCTTGTTACTTTGGGTCTTGTAACTATTTGTTTGGGGTCTTTGGAATTGAAGTTTTGACATACAGTATCTGTTAGCCAACTCACAGTATGTTTGCCATTTTGTGTATTCTTTGTTTAAAACTATTTTACTATTTACATATTTCGGAATTTGTTTGGGAATATACAGGTATATCCTTTAAGGGCTTTAATTATTATCGTTTAGTATCGGTGTTTTTATATTGTTGCTTAAGGCTTTTACATTTAGTGCCTTATTGGTTCTATATATTTAATATTTTGGTCTTTGTTCCTATTTGTTTTAGGTTTTACATTTGTAAAGCACTTTGAGCAGCTTTGCTGATTATGCGCTATATAAATATTACTTACTATTATTATCATCAATGAAAAGAGGTTTTGGATTATGAAAGAGTTCTTGGTTGCACCTCCCTTGGTTGGGAGGGGGAGAAGGGATGTTATGGTGGTTGAGAGCTTCTTACATTGGGGTAGTCTACGAATTGGATACAAAATTTCACTGAGGCTCACTAGAGCAATTTCACGCCCATCCATGTGCTGGACTTTTTATGTTTCTTATCACCAACTGTTACAGACATTGCCTGCAAATCTGGAATAAAAAAAAATCACCTCCAGGACAACCGGCCAACAGGTACATCAAAAGCCGTATCCCCGGGGATGCACCCCTCCCCCCCCAGGGGTTTCAACTACTTCGCCACGCCACCTATTCATAGTCTTTATGGTACATTCATAGCTTTGTGAAGAATTTTTGCAAGAATGAGATCATGATCTATCAAAAATGTATCCCATATTTTCCCAAGCCCGGGCTGTATTGACCCGTGGCCACATGAATGATGTCCCAGGTGACGCCCCTTAGACAGGCTTGCATGCGCCAAAGCCACTAACCTGTTCCTCGAAGAGCCTCCTGCTGCTGCTTGGTATTTTATCTACCAATCTCTTGAAAGATTTGGGCCCAGTCACGTTACTCCTGCAGCGAGAGAAAGATCAAAATAATGTACGACCGATTCTGTCAATGCTCGCTCACAGTTCTCCCAAGTAGTATTTTAATACTTGCGACAGAGGTACTCCGGCCTAGAATTTCGCAAGTTTAAGCAAGAGATCTACATGTATTTATAAAAAACAACCTACGTCCTTCAAAACACCCTCCTCCAGGGCTAAACTTGAGTTCTCGCTGGAATTTTTGTTTCCTGAACCATGACATGCATACACGTACAGTACATCAGTAGCTGTACATGGCTTTTGAGAGTAGCTCACATACATTTGATGATAGTAAGCGATATTACAGGGCTTACATCACTTTAGGTACGGAAATCTGTGACTGGCAGTTGTTAACCGACTTCATCGTGTGTTTATGTATTTGCTCTCTAATTATGCAACTATGCCTTCATACAACCACGAGGGTGGGCTCGCTACCCATCGGACTCAGCTACAAATGCACTAGGGTTATTGGAGTACCAGAGGGGTTTTAAGTATCTGCAGTGACCAGGTTAATAGTTTGCACGATAAACTTTGTTCTCAAGTGTACTTGCTACAATACCTTGTGCATAGTCTTTGTGAGGGCGGGGTGGGGGGGGGTCGCAACAGATTTAAAGAATATTTTTTGTGAATTTTTATACGTGCAATGTGTAGAACCTCACCTATTAATATGATTGATACAAATCCATATTAACCTACTACTGTAGCTGAACAAGTTTGAAGGGTATAAATAAACTGAAGTTTGATTTTTGGTTTGATAAAAACATAATTTGCCTTCGATTTCATGAACTGCATTTAACGTACATACACGTGTGTGTACGATAGACATTTAACAGAACTTGTAGACTTGTGTATGCTAGTTCAGGTCTCCTTCTCTGGCCCATCCCCATCCCCCCTCCCCACCCCACCTCACCCATACAGCACAGTATGCAATAAACTTGATTCACAGTCTAATCCAGATTTGTGTTTTTCATGTTGTTTTCCCATTTGAAAATATTTCCAAATAAAGTGAGACCGTTGAAAACTGTCCACAAAAAGGATGTCCAGCATACAAATTGCATGCCCAGCATTGATAAATACTGATCTCAAATTGTCTCTGCTAGTAAAAGATTAGATCTGAGGAAGAATTGCGAGCCCTGAGCTATCAAAAGATATAAATAATAAATGTCCACTCACCAGCTGGTGTACCATCCAATGCTGAAGATGATGCTCAAACTGCAAAAGGCAATGGCCGCTAACGAGATCTTGAAAGTTTGTCGAACCATTTTTCACGTCCAGTTTACGCCCATAACAGGTTTTTTGAGGTAAGCGGGGAGGGGGTGGGGTATCAGGCACCAGCGTTGTCAAAGATGGGATTAAATGGTAAGTTATGGTAACTTTGTGCTATTCATAGTGAGTGTCTCATGCTGTGTCTGACTATGAAGTGGTTGTTCTCATGATGTCATTGGTCAGGTTAGGTCACCAGCTGTGGAGTGGAGAAAAATATACAAAATTGTGCAATTAAGAGGTTGTGCTGTAAGTCCAATATGAACAACGTACATACTGTGTACAGTATCTATAGGTGCAATAGGAGCAAGATGGAGGGGGATGGGGACGTCTTGAAATAAAAACCTGATTAGATACAAAACTAAATTAAAAAAAAACAAAGGTACTGTATGCAACGAGTGAGAATGTGCACATACTGTACATGTACATAATAATAAACAGTTCTCATATTGCGAAACTTACGATAAAGTCTCGCCGCGCTGTACAAAAGAAAGTGAAAGATATGTACATAATATACAATAAGAGTAAACATAACAATTATAACAATGAAAACAGGTGTGTCTTCAAAACAGTTTGGAACATCTCCATAGACACAACATTCTTTATGTTGAGTGGGAGTTTATTCCAAAAGAGGGTTGAGGATATTTTAAGTGTTAGCTTCAGAGCTGTATAGTACTGTACATACTACCAGCATTAAAAATATCTTTTTCCACTGCACTGATGCCATGATCTGACTCTACCTGTACAAGCCACCATCAACAGTTTATCCGACCAAGTGTTATTGATTTCATAAATTTATGAGATCTGAGAGAATAAAAGCATAGATTTTGTACTGTACTATACTGTAGGTACAGTACATAGAATGGCCTTTTTTTCTTTATCAAAATGCTATGATATACTGTATACCACTCTGTATTAAGCTAGTGCTGCACGTTGTTAATACTGTAAGTCTCCAGTCAACAGGTGATGCCACAAAGATCGACCTACTGTATTGTAAAAGTGATAACCTTCAAATTTTCAAAATATTTAGATGTATCACGACAATATTGGGTTCTGTATATAGATATGTACAGTAAATCCATCACAGTATAAAAAAACCTGATCTGTTTGGCTGGCTGGTAAAGCATGTGATGAATCCTCAAGCAAAATCAATAACGACACAGCTGTGCTAATTAAATCAATAAATTTAACTTTATGCCAATGCAAAAAAAACAGGGTGAAAATTTAACACGTCGAGAGCTGGAAGTATTTATCTGTTGATTAACTGGTCACGCTGTTTTACTCGATATACTCGCAAGCTGTAGCCCTGTCAAGATTAATGCAATTTATTAAAATGGAAAGGAATAAAGAGGGGACTCTATGGTCAACTGATCCTACAGGTATCAAGGGTGATCACCTGAGACTTGTTACACAGGAAGGTTCCTTTTTGTTACCATGTCAACTGTTGCTATGACAACTGAGGTCGTCATCACTATAGCCTCCAATGAAGAATACTGTACATAGAAGAAATGATATAATATAACAAATCATCTTGAGTTTCTCTATGACTGTAGTTAATTCAAAGATAATTAGTTAATTGTCTTAATTGAGTTGTTCTCATGCACTTTAATACCAGAGTTCACAGGATACGCTGGGTTTAATAGATTTTGATCATACATAGACTTAAAGGATAGTGGTTAATATAAGGCGGTAATTAAAGGCATTGAAGACTCGCCCCAAACCGCGTGCGGCCATCTGAAAAAGTCAACTTTCCGTTGCTGGCAAGTGACGTTTGTTCGTGTCGCTACAAAATGCAGACAGTACAGTAATGAAACGTGATACCTTGTTATCTTTAGCTGGACCTGAGATGTCCATCGCTGTATTGTTTGTACACTGTGATGTGGGTATTGCAGCTGTATGCAGCTGTATGTACTGACTATACACTAGTGTCTAATTACCGATGGTAGCAATCTGTGGGTGTGTGTATTTTCTGCGATCGATGGTGGTGTCTAACACTTCTGTTACACCTCATTCGAAACTAGGTCAGATTACCGGCATTAGACGTTTCTTTTTGCGTGAGTCTTCACACCCTTTAAGTTGAAGACCCCGCCCTGCACTGAAGGAAGTGGATCTTACTGTACAGGTCACACCCTGCACCTTAAAAGAAATTATTTCACCTTGTAACCATGGAAACTTGTATGCATTGCCAGCTTGACAAAAGGACTTATAAATGATGCCACCTCCTGGGGTGATTCTTACATGGCAATGGTCATATCTCTGGATAAACCTTGCAGTTCATTTCTTATAATCGACAAGAGAAAAAAAGAACACATATTAAACACTGTACTAAGAACAGCCCTCAAGAAGTCAACATGATTGAATTAACTCTAATTCTTTTGCAATATTCTGTACATGTCCCAGCAAACCAGCATTATTTATTAATATTTTGTTTAATATGTATGATTATGGTTAAAAAACATTGTGACTGATATGACACTTGCCCACTCGGTCTACACACAGCTGTGTATAATCACTTTCATTTTGATTTGCTATATTAGTAAATGTTGCCAGGTGGTTGACAAACTCTCTTTTAGGGTCAGTTGAAATCTCTAAAATGACATGAAAACTGCAATTGTATTTCTTTCTCAAAATTTCACAAACAATAGAGAACTTTTCTAAACAACTATGTAGACTTTCCTAGAATTCCACAACAACAGTTTGAAAGGAATTTTCCTGTAATTTTAACTAAATACTACTTACTAATTATATATTGGTTCTGAGAGACTGCTGGCGGGAAAATTATGAATATCCACAAAATGAGAGCCGAAAAACAAAAGGCCAAAACTCACTGCCAGAGTTTCTTGTAAGTATTCACCTTCGGTAACTTAGTAATGTAAACCCCTCCTTGTTTAAGAAATCTCAATCAAGAAACAGTCAACACTACTGTACTGTAGGCCTATACAGTAGTATTTTACACTATCAGTTATATCTTCAATGGCAAAACCCGACTACCCAGATAAAAAAAGTAGTCAACGACTGTGCGACATAAAGAAGACGAAATATTCTGCATTAATTATACCTATTTCTAAGACAACCCTTCAGTCTTAGACTGTCTGTCAGGCTTTTAAACAGATGTGTGCTTGTACAAGACTCATTTGCATATTTCTCAAAAAAAACGGGAAAAAAAAACACCACCTTTTCAGCTCCTTATCCGACCCTTCAAGCCCAACTTTTTGGCTCCCCAAGCAAAAGGAAACAGTAACCATTTGTAATACAGACTATTATGCAACAAAGCCTTTGTGAAAAGTGAAAGAGATATAAAGAGAAGAGAAGAAGGATGAAAACCTCTCAGGTGGCCCTACAGATACAGTGCACCCTGGTCCTGCACTCCACCATTGTATTGTTCACAGAATATGTTAACAAGACAACTCAAATCCTAGAAATAAACATGAGCTCAACATCTTGAAAGCGTCAACCTCTACACTAACATAGACCTGTAAGTATCCTTTAGAATATTACTTCTGTTGTCAATTATTTACTTGAGATGTGCTAAGACTCTGCCAAACTCATTCTTTCCCTGGTGTGTCATTTGATTTCGGTACGCTAGCCATGATGAGCCGTTAAATTATTCAGTACCAAAATCACTCAAAAGAAAGAAAAAAACTCCCTCCATTGATTGATGATGACACAGCACTTTCATTGATTCCATTTGCAGTTGACTGCATATATTTGACTACAGTTGACTAGATTATATATAACAACTGCATGCATACACATGACACACTGATAAACAGTACTATACTGATGTACTGTACCTACAATATAGTAAGTATCAAAACTTAGAACACAAATCACTGTCTTACTGTACAGGAGGGGAATTTAAAGTCAGATTCCATCAGAAACATTGTCACCCCAAAAAATATGTCTTTTGTAAATGCTAACTGACTCGGGACACCCCCCACCCCCTCCCACACCCTACCCCTTTAGGTGAGTGCGTGGTGTAGCGAGCGGACAGAGTGTCCGACCCCACAATGAGGTTCAAATCTTCACAAGGAACCATGGCCTAATAATAAAAATAATGCGAAATGGGGGTTGGTTCTGTTCTTTCAATGGTTTGAAATTAGACCAAGCAGTAGTTGCACTGCAGTGATGACAAAATTGAGGTGCCTTCACCTTCCTCAATATTTGAGAAAAATGGTCAGACGTTGAGGTACCCTCTCAAATGAAGACGTTGATATGGCAGTTCTGAGAGCTGGAACAATTTACACGCCTCCCTCGTAGCTCTCTGAACACTTGTAGCAAAAGGGAAGGCTTGGTATAAGCCGGTGTTCAACCAGGATCATCCCATGGATTGGGATTCAATTGAGCTTCTGTTGTCTTCCTTACCCTCGGGATTTAACTAAACTAAAGCTTGACGACCCATCACCCACTATTTTAGATCACGATTCCGATAGTCTGGGAAGAAAGACTCTCCCCGGTACGGCGATACGAGGCTGACGTGGGGCGTGAGTTCGCGACGACATCGAGGCCGACACTGAATCTAACCCCCTGAGATTTGAAAATCTGAAACTGACATTGATTTATAAATGTTAGGCATTAACAAACAATGTCAGACCAGACACTGAAAGAGTAATTATGGAAATGACAACTGCTAAGGCTAACACTAGACTTGACAACAATGTTGGGGCTGGCAGTTGCTCTCTACCTACTGTAGTACAAAGACTGAATTATGAGCTTTCAAAGTTGAATACAGTACAAAAGCAACTTTAATCGTTAACGGGGAGTTTGGCTCCGCCACTGTAACATAAAGAAGAAAAGAAAAGAAGTTGTTGAGTGTACGTTGCATGTTTGCACTCCAAGAGATGCAAATATTGATAGTACTGAAGTGATTGTAACCCCGGTGCACACGTTAATTGCAATTAAGCTGCCCTGCTACGGACTACGACTAAAATCTGTGAACATAGTCAAAAGGTTAAAACCAAGTGCCTGAATACACCTCAATGGGATTATACTTAACTACAGCAACTTATTCTCCTCTGTTTCTTCTTTATTGAGGGGGGGGTGTGAGGAAGGAGAGCACTGGGATAAGTTATCAAAGATCACTTTTTTTCTTAAGGGGGGGGGGCTTTGCTGTTGAAGACTTGGGAGTACTTCATGATGTTAAACTTGCTGGAATTCAGGGATTTAAACCATAAATCTGTCGGTGTAATAGGGGAGATCCCGCCACAAGAGCAGACACAATAACACTCTCCTCTTCTATAGTACAGTCCTTACAGTACAGTAGTTTAACAAAATGTTTTTATTTTATGGGTCATGGTATGGAAATTTGCAAATCTCTATAATACTTTTTTTTTAAAGAAAAGTCACCCAAGATACTGTACATCCTGGACACAAAAACCAAACAACCTGATCCCCTCACAATCGCAGTCCTTTTCACATCGAGACTGTAACCACATTTAATGGTACTCCGGTCATCCGAAATGACCAAGTTTCTGTTCAGACAACCAACATCAAGCTGTGGAGGTTGTCCAGTGGATAACTACAGATAGTTGTTTAAATGAGATTGTCTTGTAACTAAGTACTTGCAGATAGTTTTAAAATGATAAATTGGTATCACACCCTTTTAAAAGCTGGTCTTTAATATATACCACCCTACAGTACACATTTCTCCTATGTATAGTGCACATATATTGTTTTGTTTTATTGGCTACTTATTTTCAAAGTGACAAGGAAAGCCTTGTTGTTCCAAGGGAAAACCCCCCAAAAAATCCTTAAGAATTTCCCTAAGTGTGTAAAATCCACTCTTTCATGTGTGACAATGGTCCTGTTTTTATCCAATTTGTACTGGAATAAAGGAAATGACACTGAATTGAAATTGATTATTACCAACGTCTTAGAAAGCTTACATTCTGGTGACCTTAGAAGATGATGGATTTTTTCTGAAAGTCCAAGAAGCTTAAACAAATAACTGCAGTGCACTGGTGTGTAACCTACAGTAGCCCATCTACAGCCAATATACACAGCATATAAAATCCACATGTAACATTACCCAAGAATGCAGACAATCTTGTGATATTTACTGTATTGGAAGGTAAAAAAATAAGCAGCTCGGCAAAGGGCCAAATGACCCACATAATTTGGCAAAACAGCCTCTTAGACCCCTGCCAAAATATACGATACAATTTACTATACAACACTTTGTACAGTACAGTAGTTCCCCACCATTTGTGGACACACTCTCAGATTTTTTTGTTCTTCTTTCGAAGCAAAAGGCAACGGGAGACCTTATTCAATACTGTAACCTTGTTGGCTACATTCTTGTTGGGGTACAGCAAAAGAAGTAAAATGATGTGATTAGAAACTGCCAAGTGGTCACAACTTCCACAGTAATGATACTAGAGAAAAAGAAGTTTGCGCCCCAGGGGCGTAAGTCCCCAAAAAAGCTTGTGTCCCGATCGAACACATTATTGCGTTTATTGTATGACCCACTCGACTAGTTGTTGTAAAGATGCGATCGTATCACTGCCTGTACTGTGTGAATGTTCTACACTATATGCATGGCAGATGTCCCAGTGCCCTAGCTTCGCCCGCCCTGCCCCTCTTTTCGCCTGTCCTGTCCTTACAACACATTTTCACCGCCCAGCCCCTATTTCATCCGCCCTATTACTTCCCTACTCGCCAAATCCGTAGTAATTCCACTTTGACTTTGCAGCGATTCCAACTCTTCACAAATCCTCATACCTACAGAGTGCATATATCTCTCACTAAATTCCACACAATTCACTAATTTCACTAGTGCAAATCCCATGTACATAGGCCTGTTCAACTTTGGAGTTTCAACTACACATGCGCTAATCCTCAAAACCTGACCCACCTTTTATTCTCTGGACTTCTGGAGGCACTTTGCAGTATTTGCAAACAACCAGCTCCAAGAAAATCACAGTAGGCCTATGTGAATAACATTTTACACATTGTCGATTGAAAGAATCAAACTTTAACAGCTACTTTTGACCATGCACGAAGTACAGTAGTTTACACACGAATATTGCACCAAATAAAAATTGACTGAAGTCCGTGGTCAAAGGGAACGCAAAAAGGTTGCAAGAGAGATACTAAGTCTGTGAGAT
Organism: Apostichopus japonicus; assembly: GCF_037975245.1. Classification (NCBI taxonomy): domain Eukaryota; kingdom Metazoa; phylum Echinodermata; class Holothuroidea; order Aspidochirotida; family Stichopodidae; genus Apostichopus; species Apostichopus japonicus. The sequence goes on from NC_092561.1 coordinate 8,538,763, forward strand.
GAAAAATCCTTTTTCGGTATCTGGCATGTTAGCTTCCCACAAAATTCATAGCTTGTTTCAACTCATAACACTTTCTGATCAAAACAATGATTCGTGATTACGTGATAGTCTCAGAAACAATTCAAGTGCATCTTCGTACCATGAATGCTTGTTGTCGAAACGTACTTACTGTATGTGACAACAAGGCGTAACTTATATATTTGAGTGCACACATATGATAGCCTATACCTGTCACAACCCGTTCGGGGATAACCCCCTCAAGTATTTTATTGATTACTTTACGTGTTTAGTTAATTGGATGCTAATTATTTAGCCATGGTTTTGTGCATCCTTAAGCATTACGTAATCATTTCTTTGCTAACGAGTATCGGAATTCCGTCGGCATCGGGTATAAATAGAACAGTAAAGCCACGTGCTCTCTCTCTTTTCAATCTCGGTCTTGAACCGAAAGCAAAACCATGGCAAAAGAGGCAGGGAAGAAACTAAATTAAAGCTTGAACGAGGAAAGAAAGAGAACGTGAAACTACGAAAAGGAAAAGGCCGACGCTCGTATATAGAAAGAAAGAACATTCATTTGTGTAGTAACAATAAACGTTGACAGAACCCTCAACGAACAAAACTAGGACCATAAGAAAGAAAGCCATATGAAGTATAGAAGTGGAAGTTTAAAAGGATATATATAGAAAAATGATGATTTATTTTGTTCTATGTAACCAATATTAATTTTATTATTGTTGTTAACAATTATATTGAACTTGTGAAACTCATATACTCTCTCTGTCCGTCTTTACACTGTTGTCGACTGCTCTCTTGAAAAGAATCTGTGACAATACCACAAAACTTAGATTTTCATTCAACAATTTCTTTTATGTTTTGCATAGGCCTAGTTGTGAGTGTGTACTTGAGGTTTGTTTTACTCTGAAGTCTCTTATACAAAGGTTGCGACCGCCAGGTGCAAGCAATTTGAATACTTTGCATCCGTGGCTTAAACATTATGTCAGGGACACAGAATCCTGCGTTTGTAACAATGCTGCTTTCACCAAAATAACTTTGAACTACGTATGGCCTATATTACAAATTTATACTGTACATATATATTACATACATATCAAAAATAATCAAATCATTTTGTGGTACTATCTTAATTTACATATAATACATACATATCAAAAATAATCAAATCATTTGCGGTACTATCTTAATTTACATGTTAAATAATCAAATCATATTGCGGTACTATCTTAATTTATTAATATATATATCAGCTTTATAAGGTACTTTTCAGCATGGCTTCCTATCCCTTGGACTCGACAGAGTTTTTCATATTTACTGTACAGTAATAAAAATTACCACATCAGGCACAGCTTGGTTGTCAATTAGTTATTTGTCCCAAATAGATTACATCATCATTTCTGACCACTGTTTTTCCTTCAAATACAAAATACAGTATATGCATCATAGAATTAGACATGAATGTTAAAAACATCCGCTCGAAATTCATAGCGAAATATATTTTATTCATCAAAATTTTGTATGATGACGTTGTATATGTATAGATCCTCCTGCAAGCAGGAACTCGCGAAGAAGCCTAATTGGCTTATCAAAGCCGCAAGCTGACCGAAGTCAGTCTCTCATATTCATATTTAACGTCCATGATTATGAATTGTTAATTGTCAACAACTCTGTAACTGGACGAAATACATTAATCTGAGAGTGAATCGAACCGGAGACCTTATAATTGAAAGGCACCGGTGTTAACCACTGAGCTAACACTTCACGTTGTGCATTGGAAGCCCTGCTTACTGTACAGCCAGCCACCAGTGTGCTACATATATCTTATTTCTTTCGTATCATCGATTGCTTCCCTTTTGAAAAGATCCAAGTACTGTACTGTAGATAGGTTTGTTTTGTTTTTTCTTTTGCTTTGTAATTTATACTAACATGTGTCAGTAATGTACATACGTAAGTACTGATACTGATTAAATCAAAATCATTTTTCACTGTTTCTAACTTTGGATCCCGCCAACTGAAGCTGCTTTAAGAGTCAATCGAAACCTTAATGAATTTACTTGCTCACCACCACATCCCAGGGAATAATTGATCTAGTATATACTATGCCTATCCTATGCAAAATGGTCAAATTCTTATACAAACTGTTCTAAAGCTTTTTGTTTTTTTAAAGACACATGTATACCAAAGTACAGTATTTTGAAAAGGAAAAAATTACGGCCTTAAAACTGCTAGTCTTGAACACTAAATTAATTTGGGTTGCATCATCATTGCATTTTGTCAGATGAAGATATGAAATTTTTCAAGTCCGGTGGTATGTGTTTAATATATCCATATCTTTCCATCTATGAAATAAGTTTGTCTACCCTTAGTCTTAAGCCCTTCAGCAGATTTACTTTATAACGAAATCTGAAATTACACTAAGCTAAGGCAAGGGTCAAATTCTTAACAAATAGATAGGCCTAACTCCCTGAAAGAGACTAAAAAGAACATGAGACACAATATATAATCCAAACCTCTCTGGCCCACATTGGAAGAGGCAAATTTTAAATTCAATTGTTTTCAAAATATCAACTGTAAACTTGTGTTAGCCAAGGAATTGCAAACATGGTGACTCAACATTTTCCTTGTGACATGGCAAACAAAGGCTTTCTGATGTAAAACAAATGTTTAATTTATAAAGATCGATTATAGAATCTGGTATTTACGTCATGAACGATGCGCACCATCATGTCTTACAAGAAAAAAACGTTTGAACAGTTAGAGTAGACTTAGGCCTAGCTGGGCTGTTTACTAGTGAATTTGTTTGCTTTCAATGTCTCGCTATGTTTCTGGGCAACTGATAATGTAAAATATCTATACAAAAATATTGGTAAAAGTACTCTCACTAGGCCTAACTTTAGAAATTTCGTTTTTTAACATTGAAGACAAATTTGTGTATTGGTCTGTTACACTAGGAGTGCTAGCTCAGTGCTAAACGCCGGTGCCTTTCAATCATAAGGTCCCGAGTTCGAGTCACTCCAACATCGGTTGACTGTTTTAAGCGTCTCTTAAAAACACATTTATTCCAAAATTTACAGTGATTTTTCTTGCATATTTGTGTACAGTTTGTTTTAAGCGCTTTGAGGCCTTTGCATAAAGCGCTCTATAAATTTTTGCTTATTAAAAAATTATTATTATTATTAATGTATGTCGTCCAGTTACAGAGTTGTTGGCAATTGACAATTCATAATCATGTACGTTAAATATGAATCTAAGAGACTGACTTCGGTCAGCTAGCGGCTTTGATAAGCCAATGAGTCTTCTTCGAGAGTTTCTGCTTGCACAAGTTGCAGGAGGATCTAAAATACATACATATATCATGTCGCGGAACTGGTGACTAAATGAATTTAAAGCTAAGATTAGTGACTGAAAGTCCATCTGAGCTTCTGACCAAACTGCAGTCCAAACCCCTCGTCTTTGTACGACAAAACGCACACAAGAAATAATGACATAATCCTAATTTAAAACGCTAGATAAATTATACCTACCAACATTGGAACAAGACTGCCGTAAAAGTACAATCTCTTTGTGACAAGTTTTTCCAAGTTACTTCGTAATTTCTTGGTTAGATTTGAACTCTGGTATAGAAACGCGTACACTTCACCCAGTACTGCCCAGTACTGCACTTTCTTTTACCTTTTATTCTTGTTATATCGTTACTGTGTTGACGTTCTTCTTGGAACCGATTAAACGATTACCGTGTGACGTCATCCTTGCATTGGTCATCAAATCGAATGTAATTCATTTATGTACACACCGATGATTGGTGGCGTTGCTGAAGTCGTAGGGGAAAAAAATTGTACAAATTGTACAACAGCTGCTCCTGGCAGGATTGAAGTGATTTAATAAATGGAGAGCGGCGACTAATGTGCAAGAATGAACCATTGTGAAAGGGCGTCCTAACACAATTTATGTGCGTCCTAGGTCCGGATGAGTAGCACGTAGGGAAAGGAGGGGGGGGGGGATCTCATGAGTGGCGTGACTAAACATAGTTGTGTATTCATTCTCCACGACGGTGAAGTGACACTTGAATCGTTTTGCTATTTCAAGTAGATTTCCATACAGGCTCGCGGCATTGTTTATGTTGCCACGAACTGTTGCAATTGTATCTCATTATCTTTCAAACACCTACCTCAGTAAAGCAGCACGTAAGAACTAACAGGTGCAAAGCTGTTTCCACCTTAGAGGTTCGTAGTACGCTGAATAAAGACAGAACATTCTTATACTTTTTAAGAAAAGTCACCCATAGGAAAGAACCTGGGCACGAAAACCAAACTACCGAACAACTGATCTGCTCTCAACCCCAGTCCCCTTGCATCGGGACTGTGACTGTGATCATGGCCGAGTGTGTATCACCATTGCTCTCGAAAGGGAACAGATACTACACATGATCTTAGCCAAAACATTCTTATGCTCTAGCGGGCATATGGAAAGCCATTTTAATATTTAATCGGGAATTTTAGATATCTGAAATTTATTTCTTATTTCAGATATCTGAAATTGAATTCGAGATATCTAAAATAGATTTCGAGATATCTGAAATTCTAATTCAGATATCTGAAATTGAATTCGAGATATCTGAATAGAATTGCAGATATCTCGAATTCAATATCAGATATCTCGAATTGAATTCGAGATATCTCGAATTCAATTTCAGATATCTCGAATTCAATTTCAGATATCTGAAATTCTCTGGTATTTCGAGATATCTGAATTTGATTTTAAGATATCTGCAATTATTTGTAGATATCTTAAATAAATTGGAGATATCTGTAATTTAATTTGAGATATCTGAAATTATTTCAAGATATCCGAAATTCCCGATTAAATGTTAAAATGGCTTTCCATACGGGCATTGAAAATGACGGACTTGGTGCGCAAGTTGTATATCCTATACATACCTGTTACATGGAACTACTTACGGCCCTGCAAGAATTAAAGAGGGCGCTAGATAGTTACGTGAAGTTTTAGAAGACACATGCGACCTGTAATTGCTATCCATCGTCTGTACAATATCATGGTCAAAGTTGATTTTCAGTTGTAAATGACAAAAGATTTATCAAATTCCAACTCATATTTGGATCAATATCACTGGAATTATTCAAATAAGCAGATAAAGAAAAGACAAATCTACAGGTAGCAAAGGGCATGCAGAAACTACACATTGCTACTTTTGTTGAGCAATTTGGACAGTTACAAAGGTATCATAAGTAAATTATGGATTAGTAACAGAAGTTGAAATTGTCGATGAATGCCAAATATTTCCCAGACTTTCAACTTGACTTTGTTTTTTCCTGCAAGCATGATCTATTTGTTTAACTATAATATAACACTGTAGTTTGTGGTTACAGGGGAGGCTGGTGGGGAGAAAGGTTGGGGGGGGGGAAGAATCCCCACAGGAAACCATACAGCTGGGGTAGTTTGCAACAGATTAAAGAACAGACACATTGAAACAAATGCAGAGACCACAGACAGAAAGTGCTGTTTTTATTAAATTGCTATTTCTTAATTCACACAATCAAACATAGCATTGACTGAAGCATACCAGCATGAGTTGTATTTCGTAGATAAACCTTTGTTGGGCAAGACATTTATACAGGGCTATAGGACCTGAAACATTTATACAAAGCTTTATGTATTGGTACTGGTTTTTTTTTTTGTGTTAATCTTAACTGAACTGGACTCTCCAACCTTTCACTGATTGTCGTAAACCATTCTATGGTTGCCTCGAAATTTGAAAGAGTTATTTTCGCTTTCACTTAAATCATAATTGAAGTCAGCCCTGCTCAAAGGGTGTGAAGACTGGTGCAAAAAGAAATGTCTGATGCCGGTCATCTGACCTAGTTTCGAATGAGGTGTAACAGAAGTGTTAGACACCACCATCGATCCCAGAAAATACACACACAGCTTGCTACCTTCGGTAATTAGACACTAGTGTACAGTCAGTAAATACAGCTGCAGTCAACACCCACAGCACAGTGTACAAACGGTACAGCGATGGACATCTCAGGTCCAGCTAAAGATAACAATGTATCGCGTTTCATTACTGTCTGCATTTTGTAGCGACACGAACAAAACGTCACTTGCAAGCAACAGAAAGTTAACTTTTTCATATGGCTGCATGCGGTTTGGGGCGAGTCTTCAGTGCCTTTAAAGTAGATGAAATGGATTGATCTTGAGGAGAAATGCCATCAGGTTTCGTTGGCAAACGTTCAGGATTTTGTCAGTTTTGCTGTAGTCACATTTAGCAAGATGACGACACAGAAAATATGACGTATAGTACTGCAAAGGAAGGAGCTTATCTTTTGTAATTTTATTGATAAGGTGTCAATGCAAGCTTCCATACAGCTTTCAACAGCACATTCAGTTTAAAGCAGTATATATGTGAGAACAAAAGGGGTTTTCCCAAAATATTGGGTACCCAAATGGGTCACAGCAGACCATAGCAAACTTTATAAGTGCGCATCTTTTGACACATATTGAAGTGCATAATTTTTCTAATAAATTCTTTAAAATAAAAAAGACCTAAAAAAGTGCATTTATGATCAATTTTTTTTTAGTTTTCTTTATCCAGGAAGAGAATCAATCGCTTTTCTAATACAGATCATTTGGTGAGTTATGGAATAAGAATTTAAGATATTGTTTTAATTCAATTAAAAGAAAACTTTACCATCAAAGAAAGTTCTACACTTTTAGAGAGAGAGAAAAAAAAAGAAGACTAGTTGAGTGTTTGCTTTTTTTTTGTCCTTTTTGCTTCTAAATTAGTTTCAAAGATATTGACTGTTTCATAGTTCTTCTTCTAGTCTTCTCTAGCCTGGGGGCCATCTCATCTGGCGTCCTCCGATCACGTGGACATGGAGGTGGTATATCGACTGGCAGCCGTGCTTTCCTTCGTTGATGACTGGTGACGAGAGAACAGAGAAATGTCTTCTGTTAACGAAGTTGCAAGAATGTTGCTGTACAAACAACAACAGCGGAGAGTAGCAGTTTGTAGTCCTGATATTTTTGCTAAATTTCAAAATTTTGAAAGTTTAAAATTTTAAATTATAAAAAAAGTTAATATTTTTTTTAATTTAATTTTTTGATTTTAGTAGCTACACAGTAACCGTCCATACTTTTCTTTAGTTAGCTCTACTATATCATTGTTACATAAAGGTGTACCCTCTCTCACTGTGACAATATTTCTGTTATGACACACTGCAATATATTGGTTGGTACCGACAACCTGTTACCAAGGGTGATGTGAACTTTGAATTCTAATGCACATTGGGAAGTTGAAATTTCAAGATAGTAGGGTTAAAGATAAAAATTTACAATTCTTACAAAAGTGCTGTTCTTCAAGTTGTTTTGTTCAAGTTCCCCATTGGTAGAAACTGTGACAAAGTCAATCACTACTTTCACTGTTAATTCAATTTATATTGCCTCCCACAGTTCTCTGGGGTCACCTGATTGGGCTGTACTCCCGCTTTTCTGTCCCCCCCCCATGTCAAGGCTTTAATTAACTTCATGCGTCAATCTTCGGTCTTCTGCCGTCACTTACCGATACGATAGCCTTTCTCTAATCCTTCCTTATCTGCCATTTTCCTGGCAGTATTTAAGAGCTTCCCCAATACCTGACAATAATTATCAGAGAAAAAGCAAAAAAAAAAAAAGATTATTTAAAAGAACAGAATCATTTTGAAATGATTGGTGAGTTCCGAAAACTGTGCAATAAACTTTTCAAAGACTGGATGAATCTCTCCACTCATCAAAAATCTTTTGTACCTGATTTGGTTAATGACTCATTGTTCGTGAACTCTTGTCCTGAGTGATATGTTAGCTTAATTAATAGCAGTATAAAAATTTCCAAGCTACTAAAATGACTACCAATGTAAATGATTAATTTAAGTAGTTATGAAAAAATTATGACAAAAATCATGCCAAAGTTTGAACATTTCAAATTTGTTGTCTGAATGTGGTTAATACCATTAAATATGAAAATGGATTTGAAAGGTGAAAATTTTGAACTCGAATGGAATTCTGATTTATCCTTCTAATTTATAATCACTTGATATACAAATCTAGTCCGTTATTATTTTTATTTGGATCAACTAAAATAGAAAAAAAATCGAAGAATTGATTCAAAATTTGAGACCAAGATACTTAGGTACCTCTTTGGCGGGTCACAGTGAGTTCTCCTCTTTTAAAAGGCCAAAAACCAATGAAACTCCAAACCATCCACTGAAAATCATCCTCTTAAAACCATCCTCTTAAACCTCACCTCGACATCGGCATCAGTGGCGTCACTTATTTGAGGAATTTCTTTCTTCGGTATTACTAAAAAATGTATTGGAGCAACTGGGTTGACATCTCTGAAAGCTAGTACCTAAATTAAAACGAAGAAAAAACCAAGATAAAACATAAAAATTAAGTACATCAAAGTTACGCAGAATTCTGGATTTGTTTTCTGATATCACATTTTTTTCTGCATATGACTTGTAAAATATACAATAATAGATTAAATACAGTAGCAGCTGCTTCAGACATCTTTCTTAACGAGGAACGTTGAGGAATAAATACCCTCTCTGTCACTTTGGGTTGATTGCAAGTTACATCATGGATCTAGTTGCATGTTATCTACTCTTTGTATGTCAGTCTACGCTCTGTACACGAGAGGCTTACACCTCATTAAAAAATATTCAGCATGCATGCTATACCATGATGTCTGGCTGATCGTTGACTGCATGAACAGTAACTGTTACTCTCTGAACCTGATCCTGTCAGGCCACCCTTTTTCAGGGACCCTACCCATAAGGGTGACCGCCTGAACAGAAACTGTTACTCTCTGAACTGGGCCTACCTTTATCAGGGACCCTACCCATAACAGTGACTGCCTGTACAGAAACTGTTACTCTCTAAACCCGACCCTGTTTTAGCCACCCTTTATCAGGGAACGGTGACTGCCCGAACAGTGACTGTTACTATCTGAACCCGACTAGCGTTGTGCGGTATTCGGATTTCACAAACCCGACCCTGTTTGGCCACCCTTTATCGGGAACCCCACCCATAACGGTGTCTGCCCCAACAGAAACTGTTTATACTCTCTGAACCCGACCCTGTTTTAGCCACCCTTTATCAGGGAACGGTGACTGCCCGAACAGTGACTGTTACTATCTGAACCCGACTAGCGTTGTGCGGTTTTCGGATTTCACACAACCGGTAGTGTTGCAACATGAATCCCGGTATCGTAACTACAACCGGGATTTTCCTCAACTTTCATCTATGGTTCAAAGCACTTAGATACGAGACTGTCAATGTCATACATTCAATATGCATAGCCTAGGCTATGTTCATACTCTTACACGCACGATTATAAAAAATATAAAAAATCAAAATAACACGCTATATTAGGGCCTTTGTTTTTTAACATACACTTCCAAAAAGAAAAGCACAAACCTTGGAAAAAAGCAACCCACACCATCCTTCATTCATACTTGACGTACGATATTAGATTAACACGTTCGCACGTGGATTAAACTTGCAATCCGTACACAAACAGAAATTGGGAGTTCCCCACCATTCCATGAAACTGGAATAGGGCAACCCCTTCAAGTTCAAAAGTTCACAATGAAAAGTTTTTAACTATCAACAAGTCACCACGTGTTTGGAACTTCAGACAATAATAATGTAACATAGGGGCTGCGTAAATACGGGATTATAAACTATATATATTTCATAAGAATAGTACAGATTTATTTATATTGTTAATCGGCTATTGTTTACTCCAGAAAATATACTTTCAATACGTAAAATATCAATCTTTCGTACAAAAGTTCTCAAAAATTAAAAAAGTAGCGAAAGATAACTATAAATGACATTGTGGAACCCCCGGCATTAATAAACGAATCCATTTCATTACAGCATCAAATCTCAAGTACCGCACTGTATGTACCAGTACCATGCCCTAGGCTATAATAATACAGTCCCGTGCGAAGATGGATATAAACTGGATATACTCCCTGCGGTTTTTGCTCAAAATTTATTAAATCGTTATAATTATTATATCAAAATGAGGTGAAATGCATAAGGATAAAATTGTGTACAGTACATGGGAACCTTCACAATCATTTTAAGGAAGAATAAATAACGAAAATTTCAGAATAACTTTGAGGTCCCGTAACATGCTGAGTCCAAGTAACGTTCGATATTTGGAGAAGCCTAGGTCCAAATTAGTATGTGAAAAGTTGATTCGTTAATATATAGGTCTAGGCCAGTACGTAAATTGATCAGATATTATTCAAACTACTGTAAGAACACAGAAACCAGAAATAAACATGTTTTCTTTTCTTTATTTCAAATAGTAACACATCGATATTTTTATTATGTCCGGGATTCCCGGGAATGATACCGAAACGAATGTAATAACCGGTTGTTTTCCCAATACCGGTAGTATAGTTACACATTGCACTGTGATCGGGATTAGTCAATACCGGGATCGGGATACCGGGATTCACTTGACTACCAGGATTCCGCACAACGCTAAACCCGACCCTGTTTAGCCACCCTTTATCAGGGACCCAACCCATAACAGTGACTGCCCGAACAGAAGCTATACTCCCTGAAACCGGCCCTGTTCGGCCATCCTTTATCAGGGACCCTACACATAACAGTGTCTGCCCTAACAGTGACTGTTACTATCTGAACCCGACCCTATTCAGCCACCCTTGTATCAGGAGCCCTACCCATAACGACCATGTTTTACAGTGATACTGACCTGGTCGTCCTCGTAAAGTATATCTGCTTCAATTTCTTTGTTTATAATCTTCATAAAGATGTTCGGCTTCTCCTTCCTTCGTCTTCTTGCCTCAGCTGCTAGATCGGCATCTCTCTCTTCGTCCAGTTTTATCGATGAAGTGTGTAGCTGAAAGACAATTCATGAAAGAACCACTCATGATTTCTGTTCATCATTTTGTATGCAAAAGTGGTATGTGGTGAAATTTCGATTTAAATGTATTGATGTATGAAATAATCCACAGAAACAAGAGGCTGCAACTGGTGTACCAATTTAGCATTTGATAACAGTAAGTCTGGTTTGGGGGATATTCACCTTCGAAGAGTATGTGAAGTGTCTGCATAAATTACTCACTTCAAGCTGACACAAACCCAACCCATCATTTTTAGCTTATATGAGAGAGATGTCTGTAAAGACTCAAAAACAACTCCCCCATAGAACTGAGCAAAATCTTGCTCCGTTTAAGAGATAAATCCAAGTTTTAAACAAGTGACTGTAAGCTGTCATCTTGTAAATCTATGATGTCATAGTGACAATTGGATGTCAAACCATTTTGAGCTCTTTAGTTTGCTATTCATATTTTCAAGATAGAATGTTAACAATAGAATGTTAACGATGTAACATAATTACAAAGAAAAACATAAACTGAAGCATATTTGGCTCAACGATAGTAATGTTGAATGTTAACTTGAAGAAAGGACAGTAAACCTGAGCTTTCTCCCAAATGGAATATGATTTTCTTTATCTTTTTGGGTAAGTTATTCATGACAGTAACCTCTATCACATACACTAGTGACAATGACAGAATTTATGCCCATAATTGAACCGCATGCTATACTATAAGTTTATAGGCCTAAGTTAGGCTAGGTGAATAAGGTGCAACCTGTTTACCGTGTCAACTCTGAAATGGTCAAGTGTTCCACATAAGGTTAGGATGGCGAGTAGAGCTATCATCACAACTGAACATGATACCCATGTCCTCCTATGGCAGTCCAGCCTCATCTGTTGTGCTTTTGCCTTTGTAAGTTATTTCTAACAGTGACTGTGCATCTAAGACGTAAGAGTTAGGATTCCCGCCATACAAATAACATTTCGTCCCTGTTTTGGTATCTGCTGTCCTTTAAAATTATGTTATACTAACTTAAACCCAAATTTTGGCGAGGCTATGAGTCAGGATAAGGCTATGTGTAGATTAGGCTATGTGTGGACTGTTAACTTTAACCGATGCAGGTTTTTTGAAAGGAACATGCCCTCCGGAGCATGGGCAGAAGTCTGATGTAAGGACTGATATGGTATTCATGCCACGCCAGTACTATTCTGCTTTTTGCCCGGCAATCGAGTTGGTAACTTAAACGTTTTTGCGACTGACACCAAAGATAGGCTATTGTCATTGTTTACGATTATTACTAGTTAGTAGTAATCGGCTAGGTCGGTACGTTTCGCGCAACCAGACCTAACTTCAATCATCATTGATGTAAATTTTAGTTTACAATGTATCATCTCCAAAAATCAGTGGTATTTTCGACTAACAAACCTTCGACGCCACTATTCCAGAAGGCGCCCATGACAAAGTTTTAAGGGTTGACGAAAATGCACGCAACACCGGAGAACGGATTTGAAGAGTTTTCACCAGCGACATAATGACTTCTTCGGTTGGCACGTACTCTATCAGCTTCCACTCACATTGCTTCCAAGGATTGACAGTTCCCAGATAGCGGGATTTCGTCATAAAATTGTCGAGTTAAATACTGAACTGATCAACAATCTACGTCTAGTGCGACCATAGAAATTGATAAGGACAGAGATCTCGAATGGGTAATAATTTGTCGTAGAAAAATAGGTACACCAAAGGCACTCGGTTGCCAATACAACCAAGTTGTAAAAGATCAAGCAGGTGTAGAAGCATGGGAAGGGAGTGGAAATGGGAAGAGGCATGAGATAGAAAGGGAGTGGAAACGTGGAAGGGGCTGGGATCGATCGAGAATGAACGGGGAAGGGTGTAGAGTAGAGGGGGAAGGGGAGTTGGAAAACGGGGTAGGGGAGGGGTTGCATGGAAAGGATAGTCGGGAAGGGGGTCGCGGGGAAAGGGCCAGGGTAAGCAGAAAGGAGAGGGAAAATGAGTGATGAAATGCAAACGGATAGAGAAGGGCAAGAGGGAAAGGATGAATTAGGCATAAATATAGTCCAAGGCCTTAACTTGAAGTCATATAAAGAGAGAAAGGTAGTCAACAAATAAAATGGGAATGACAATGGCAACCAATATATGTTTCGATACTAAAATCCCACCATAATATATATCTTGATCAAAAACTGCACTTAATTACCAAGTTTCATTTCAACTGATGTAGTAGAAGATGAAATTTTCCAATTTTTTTTGGTTACAAGTGATTATTATTGTCTTGCTGACCAAATCTGAGAACTGAAATCAAAACATTTATTAAGTGCTCAACCATCTACATTCGGTAAAATGGAAAATTCTGCTTAGGTGGTGGGGGGGGGGGACCGTAGTTTGATCAGTAGTAATTCTTTATTGAGTATTAGTCAGTCGGTTTTAGTAAGTCTGCCAAATTGTGCAAAAGGTTAACTTCAAAGGTATTCGTTAAAAAAAAAATTCTTCAGTGAAATACTTCAATTATAGTAGCTTTTTTGAATCATTTATTGTTTTAGTTGATATTTGATACTAAAAAAAAATCTCTTTACAATGCACTACATTAGCTTACTTAAAGTCAAGTTAGATTTAAAATTCATGCAAATAAAAAATAAATAATGCTTATTTGTGAGAATTCCCTACACAACCTTTTGCATGTGATTATATATTCATATTATTTAAAGTGAAAAAGAGTCTAGGTTACAAACATTTTCGAATCGAGCAGAACTGTTCTGTATTCAATATAATACATTCATTTGATGGATAAGTATATTAAAGTGTCTTACTTTGATCAATTCTGTTGGGGGTTATGCTTGAGGCAAATTTGGTGAAACTGGTGACCTAGCACAAAAAGTTGCTTTCAGACAGAGCAGTTGCTATTTGGAACTTTTATTACCTCACTTAAAATTGACATTATCATTTAACTCTCATTACCATTCTGTTTATTTCAAACCAAAGAGTCAGGCTTAAAAATGGCAGAGCATTGGATTTACAACATGCCACTTCCCGCCTGGCAATCACAAAATATAAACCTTAAACACTAGATTGTTGTACTGCTATAATACAACGGCTAAAATAGACGCAATTCAACGATCATCATTGGTCTGTTTGATAGAGACAACTGTGATGAACGACTTCCCAAACAGCTAAGAGACATCTCATTTTATTTAAGAGATATCACAAATTTGAGGTTTCTTCACACCCAAGGGGAAGACTTGATCAAGTATAAATGTGACATCATCGAGCCACAAGTCCTTAATGTATGCTTTTCTTTGTTCATTAGAATGTTTTTATTTTCTGAAGATTTTGAAGTGAAGGTTTTGAAAATGCTTTATCTAAAACAATTGAGCCTCTCAACATAACCTAAAGGGAGTGAAGAATCGCACAAAAAGAAACGTCTAATGCTGGTAATCTGACCTAGTTTTGAATGAGGTGTAACAGAAGTGTTAGACACCACCACCGATCCCAGAAAAAAGGCACACAGCTTGCTATCTTCGGTAATTAGACACTAGTGTACAGTCAGTCAATACAGCTACGGTCAATACCCACAGCACAGTATACAAACGATACAGCGATGGACATCTCAGGTCCAGCTAAAGATAACAAGGTATCACATTACATTACTGTATTTTGTAGCGACAAGCTGGGGCGAGTCTTCAATGCCTTTAATGATGGCTTTGATTTGAGTATCAACACTGCTAACATTTAACCAAGAAAATTTGAAAAGAACAAAAAAAACAAAAAAAAAGTTACAGATCATTTGAGATTCAGACAAAACTATGACATCAGAGATTTACAAAACGATGGTTCCCAGACACGCCTTTCCGACTAAAGGTATCTCCCAAACGGAGCAAGATTTTTCTGGGCTGTCTTAGGGGAAAGGTTCTTCACTATTAAAAGAAGGTAGTTTGTGTCCCCTTTGAAATCTTTTGCAAAACAAAAAAACATGGAAATATGTAATATCTCCGTCTCCTAATTTCATTTTTGCCCTGTCCCAGGTTTTCAGCTATAGTGTGTGATGAATGTTTTTCTCGGGGGGGGGGGGGGGGGGGGTGTGAAATTTAAGAGCTGGGACATTACAGCACCTTTAAGAAATGATGACCACTTTGATCAAAATTTCCAAGCTACCCAAGCATGGAATGAATGTGACAGCTCCAGAGCAAATGTAAAAGATGACCTCACATGACCTTTGAACCACTATGAGATTCACCAAAGCTGTTGTTGCAGGTGTAATCTTGTTTCCAAGAAAATCACATTTTTGACTACTGCTGAGTTCAAATGGACCTCAACCAAAAAAAAATGCCAACCAAGGATTCCCAAGAGGCACCTTCATACCAAGTATGAGATTCAGCAAAGTTGGACCTATTGATTTTGCATGTTTACAATGTTTTCAGGCTGTGACCTTTGGCCTCCACCAGAAAACAATAAGAACTGAGGTCAATGCAGCGGACTCCTTTAAACTAAAATATACAAAAAGAAAACACAATTACATGTCAAGCAATAAATATGTGTCATTGTACTTGAAACATGATTTCACAGAGTTCAAAAGTTTAAGGATAATTAGCCTATTACAAATATTGCACTAAAATCTTCTAGAAAGACATTTATGGTAACATGCATCAATTTACATAATACATTCTTTCTGCTGGCCTTCACAGCCCAGGAGGAATTTTTTTTTTTGGTGTGTGTGTGCATGGTCTGGCCATATTTAATTACTGGAAACAGTTTGGTTTACTTTAAGCTTTGATAAACTGATTACATAAAAGTTTTGCCGACTAGGAAGAAGTAGCAGCCTGTCAGCACTTGATCAAAATTAAAAAATTCTGTATGAAAAATAACAACATACAAGTTTACTGAAAAATGACTGATCAAATTTCCACCCTTCCATATCAGGGTCAAGATTTTGAACACCAGTGCTAGATAAATTTCTTTTTCATTGGTTCTTGGCAAGTTTCTTTCATCTCTAACAAAAGTTGAGATTTTACAGTCGTTTTCAAATTTCAGGACCATAGTGTGCAAGGTGAGCTTACAAAACTAAACCAGCCTCTGCTAATTTAACTGGCACACGATACGTGAACATCCAAAAACAAGAGTGATCGTGCAGAGCGGTGACTTCCAAACCAGGAGACGCTCGATTCAGTCAGGCGTTTCTCGCTGGGCGATGTTAAACGGGGTGTTAAAGCTCTTACAAGTTTTGGCGTGCATTCTCTTGTTGTACAACCTCGAGAAAGCCTTCCCGCAGAGTTTACAGACGAACGGCTTCACTCCTGTGTGGATCCGTTCGTGAACTTTCCACTGGGATTTTTGGATGAACGACTTCTGACAGTACCGGCACGAGAACGGCTTATCTCCCGTGTGGATCATCTCGTGGTGGATCAAGCTACGACGGCAGTTCAGCGTTTTGCTGCAGTATCTGCACTGAAAGCGATTCCCCCGCCCCGAGGAGTCGTAAGACGGATATTGCAACCGGAGGTCGCGCGGTGACCTACCTAATAGCTCCACTCTTGATTCGTGGCCCTCTGAGATTTTCCCTCTCCTCTCGGCAAAGTGCGATGGAGGGACTTGCACCGGCTTTTTGTGGCCTACTTTTGAGATCATTTCGGCGACTGTAGGAGGCCTGTGGTGCTTCTTGGATGAAGCCGGTCCCACTTGCAAGGATGGGACCTTGTTCCCGGATTTAAGACGCGTCAGCCCACCGCTCATTGAGGAGCTCGACAGCCGAGATGCCTTTCTGAACACCATTTTCTGTTGACCGCATTGCCTTTGCCTCCAATGTGGAGCAGGGAGTTTGTTTTTAGGTGCCACTCCTGAAACTTCCGAAGATGTATGGTCACTTGAAATGTTTGGACAATTAGGTTGTCCGTCTGGGATTGAGGGAGAGTGACTCTCAAGTCTAAAGCTAGCCGTCTGATGACCTCTTATTTCATCTTGTTCCTGTTCAAGTCGTCTTCCCCTCAAGGATGGACTTAAGGGTTCTAAAATTAAAAAGAAAACATAATGTAACTGAACAACAAATTAATACAATTGTATAAATAATTTAATACATATAAATTAATAAATCCAATACCTTGAGGTTTTCATATTTTTTGCCTTAACCAGAAAATGAAAATGCTAAATGGTTCCTATGCTTCACAAGATGCAAAAAAAAAGTACAAACGAGACAAATATGAAAGGAAACTAACTTTAAGTTGTCAAACTACGGACATTTCAACATATTACATTTAGCTCCGCCCACTTATTAATATGCATGACATTACTTCTAAACACAATACGACACATCTAAAGCCCTGGATCTGGAGTGATACTACTCAACTCCCCTAAAAGGGGTAAAACGAGTAGGGTGGTGCAGTCTTGATTATGCTGTGATTGGTTTCTGGCTGTAGTGTTGGGCGACAGCCACTTTGAAGTTATCCTTGTCCTCGATTTCATTGGCTATCAGACTACCACCAATGACATGAATCCGACATAAAGTTCTTGAGATGTCATAATTAAAAGCTTCCTTATTTAAAACCAAAAATAACATTGAGCTCTGCCTACCATGCCTATTAATTTATTTCAGCATATGCACAGCATGAGCCCTTACACACTTTGCTAACCATATAAACAAGTCAAAAATGAGAGGAAACAAACAAATTGTCAAAATATGGCCATTATAAGATTGTTACATTATGCCAAGCCCACTCATAAATATGCATGACATTACTTCTTATTAAAACACATCTACAGCCCCATTGGCTATCACACTACAATAAGATATGTATATAAATACAGCATATAATTCCTGAGATATCCTGTCTGTAGGCAAGGTGTAACACATGTACACACACGCACTTACATATACACACGCCATGGTGACTGCATAGGTTTCAGGATGGTGTCAGCATCGGAACAAAAACACCATCAGTTTTCAACCACAATGGTCAGATGCTTGCACAAGACAAAAGTCACAACAATGAATCTTAAAAGGCCAATTATGACCTTTGTCCAATGTGAAACAGGTTGAAAACAAAAAGAAGTTTAACACCAAAAAACAGTACGAATAAAATTGGTTGTCTGAGTCCATTCCTCACCTGTTCCTGAAACGTTGGTCTCTTGAACCGAGTCCGGCTCGTTGACTTCGACTTGAACAGCCGTGTTAATATTCAACGTGTCATCAGAGGGAAAATGAGCCTCTTGACCTTCTTCAGGATGGTCATTGGATAGCTCCACAGGGCCTTCATCCGCATCATCATCTGGTTCCTCCTTGACTGCGATGCAGAAAACGTCTTCATCCTCTGGGCAAGTGACAGTCTCCTCTGAAAGGGTATTAAAAACTCGATATGATAAGGTCAAATGTCACCAAGGGTGATCGTCATGGTTACCATGTGTATTATCTAACAATTATGCCAACATCTACAATACACATCCGTTAAAGCAGGGGTGGGCAACTTATGGCCCGCAGGCCCCATGCGGCCCGTCAGTGATTTTTTGTGGCCCATGAGATGTCTAAAGAAAGAAAAAAATCAATAGCTGCTTAGAGTTTATCGGCACTAATGATGCTGTCAGGTAGGCCTACTATCCCCATTAATTATCAACTGTACTGTACTGTATTCTGTTTTTGTGAATACAGATTAAGTACACACACCTATTGGTTGAAAGTCCTCGGAATCGCGGCCCAGCCAATTTTTCACCCCTTACATCTGGCCCATTCATTCAAAAAGGTTGCCCACCCCTGCGTTAAAGTCAGTATGACCATAACATCAACATGGCAACATATGAATCAACAGAACGTACATCTCAAACGCATAACAATGTACACGCTACCACTATGAGGGCCATTTAAATGATAAACTGTATAAAATGAATTGTTCCCATCTGCTGATGTGCGTGGAAATACCAGGTTCGACTGTGTGAGCAATTCAGATACGCATTTCTGAAGTTCTAGAAACCCGAAAAATTTTTCAACACATCCAATGTTGCCTAAATATGGTCCCTGGAAAAAACATTTGTTCCCAAATTCTTGAACATAGAATTGGCTCACCATCCCTTGGATCAGTGAGAGCATTAAATCAGAGTTCATGCATCCGTCTAACGTCTGGGATTCTCAATTAGTTTTCTACGCGGGCCAGAGATTGACATTGGGTTGGAACAAAGTAGGGCTAGCGAGAACAACAGTCCACACCTAAAACTGAGCAATGTACATTGAAGGCTGCTGTTAGAGCTGATTGGTGCAAGACTACTGCAGGCTGTTTTCTCTTCTTTTTTATTAACAGGACAAGATTGAAAGCTGTCAAAGGCCAGACTTGGTCTGTGGTTTGTTTATTGAAAACCCCTTGGTGTACACAAAAAGTATTTTCTATATAATAATAACAACAACAAAAATTAATAAATAGTCAGAGAGATAGATGCCAAGTTGGTTATATAGATTTGGAACTTCCTCTCCTATTTACTCATCCATCAACAGGGAGTTTTCTCACCTGAGGTACCGACCACCTTGTCGTCTCCGGCAGGTAGAATTTCTTCCTCGTTGATGTTTGAGATAGTGTCCACGTTGTCACTTTCGCTGCCCTCTTCTCTCAATTCCATCGGCACCTCTACCGCCATGGCTGGGTCCTCTTCGTGCTTTTCATTGAACTCTTCCTCGGTTTCCCAGGCGGCACTTTCATCTGAAGCGAAGGAGAAAGCAGAACCATCGACAGTATCAGACGAACTGACCTCCTTGGATGTCAATTTTGCTGAAATCTGCTGTGTAGATCAACAAATACCACAGAAAACATCCACTGCCACCATCAACTGCCACCATCAACTGCCATCATCATCCCCACTACTATTTACCATATCATTTATTATCATACTTTTGGGGGGGGGGAAGGGGGAAGGGGTGTGGGGGGAGTGAGGAGAGGCAAAAACCACAATGATCGACAATTTAATATTTTAAATTCACGTTTTTTATAGCAATTTATGAGAAGAAAGAAACATCAATAACGCCCAAGATAATTCCAACAGATCCAATTATATTTGTATATGATTAATTTTTATGTTCTATTCACTAAACTACCTACACATCTCTCCTGCAGTGTATAGACATACTGGTCAGTCTTTGTTATTTTGGTACATGGTTTTGAACAGACCAAATTCGCTGTTGTCGAACAACCAATTGGTAAGATCTGGTTGCCCAAGTGATGACCAGAATATTTCCTTATAAATTTGCCCTGTTCCGGACAGGGCAGTTTTATACAGTGGATGGTTTGATCCTCCCGTAACAACCACAAAGGATGGCACAGATATTTATTTGTCTCTTTTTTCAACTAAACGACATCATCACAGATGGTCGAATACAAAGTCATTCCTCTCTTCCCCCTGCACCCCCCTACCCCGACCAACTCCCTCCACCATCTCACTTCCCTAAAGTAAGGAAAAGTTGATATCTTACAAGCAGACACCGGATTTGCTGAGATACTTCTCACTGATTGGCAAACAGACGAAGGGCTGTCGTCCAGTTTGTAGTCGTTGAAATCTGTCTCGATGGAGTAGCCTGTGAGGTAGACGCAACCTGTACACGGCAACAATTATATATATGTATATATCTCCTGCAAGCAGGAATTCGCGAAGAAGCCTTCATTGGCTTATCAAAGCCGCATGCTGACCGAAGTCAGTCTCTTAGATTTATATTTAACGTCCATGATTATGAATTGTCAATTGTCAACAACTCTATATAAACTGGACGACATACATTAATCTTGGAGTGACTCACAACTCGGGACCTTATGATTGAAAGGCAACGGCGTTAACCACATTATATTTCTTGACTTGACTATAAAATAGAGGTACACAACAACTCTCAATTCTTTTATACAAGAATTGTTGGTCAAAACTCAAGAAAAATCAAGAATGAAACCGGTGTACTGACTGTGTGAAGTCTAAAACAAATCTGTGCAGATAAACATAGCTAAATAGAACTGATATTTTGATCCTAGAGATAGTCAAAAGAGAGGTTGGAATGATTACAACCCAATTGATGTTTGCAACGTGTGTGCTATGCAAACCTTGCAAGCTAGTTTGCATTTTGTGAATATTCATGTCACGGTTGCAACCGCATTCCCTCACCCCCCCCCCCCCCCCCCCCCCCCCGAATATTGACTGTGCAGAGAGATATACAAGCCTAAAGACTTAACAATTCCACCAGTAGTCAGCATTGCAGTGATTCTGGGAAATATTCCAAATTTGCTATTTTATTGTACAACTTTTCCCCATCCGGTTCTCATTTCGTCGGCAGGGCATCGATTGGTACTCACAGTTTCCTTGATTTGAGAATGCTACTTCTTCGTTGGCCATTACTTTCAGATCCAACTGCTGTTGGAGTACAAGCCCTTGAACTAGAGAACAGAGGAGCTGCTCACAGTCATTGGTCTTCAACACGACATGAGATACCTTCACAGGATCAGTACCTGCAAATACTGTATTTATGGAACCAGGAAACAGACAGGCTTAAGTCACAATGAAAACCACAGGTAATCACTTCAGCATCCCTACATACATGTACAGTAATGTACTGCCAGAGATGAGATGTTGTACTCTATTGACAATTTGTGCAAAAAAAAGTACTAAATTTCCTGCCCACCTTACAGCACTTGAGACACTGCCCTAGGCTTGGTGGGTTGCTGTGTCTTAATGAGGGGTACCATAGGGTACCTTGGGGGGGGGGGGTTAGAAAGTGATGTGTGTGAGTGTACGTGTGTGTCTGTATTTGTTAACTACATGAATTTCCTACTTGTTCATTCTTGGTGTAAAAGTAAGTTGGCCTGAGGTTTCGATCCTAGCAGGATCTTCTTCAAAGGCTAAATGACAAGTAACAGTAACAGAAGGGACAAAAACACTTTTACACATTCTCTTACACAGGATCTCTAGTGGATAAGCAGTTTGCTAACAGTTTTATTTTATTTTGTTCATTCTTTGACTGATAAAGAGTAATATCGCCCACACACACATCCTGTTGACTATTGATTACTATGTACAAGAATACCAGCTTGGATAAACTGACAGTTTCAGCTTTCCCTACGTTCAGCTATTCCTACACTGTTAATTATGAATGTTGTATGTATGTATTTTAGATCCTCCTGCAAGCAGGAACTCATGAAGAAGCCATCATTGGCTTATCAAAGCCGCAAGCTGACCAAAGTCAGTGTCTCTTACATTCATATTTAACGTCCATGATTATGAATTGTCAATTGTCAACAACTCTATAACTGGACGACATACATTAATCTTGGAGTGACTCGAACTCGGGACCTTATGATTGAAAGGCATATAGAGATCATTACATCTCCCTATCACCACCTTACCTTTCCCTCTGCAGTCTAAAGTTGCCAAAGATAGGTGTGTTTCTGTGCTAATCCTCCTAGTGTAAATACATCCCGGCTCCAGGGTTAGACCTTTTGTTTGAAGAGAGGTGAAATTAGATGTTTTGTTATTAAATAAAATAAGAAAATGACTTAAAAGCAGAAAAATATGAAAGTCGCTCGAAGAATAATATATTCCAAACTTTGATAATAAAATTCTGATCAGTGGTCACAATATTACTTTACTTCTACAGTAACTTTATTTATAAATATCATTTAAACATTTTCTGCTAAATCTGACAAAAATCTGAAATTTACCTAATTTGTATAGATTGATTAAAGTTTATTGAATCTGTATGAACTTTTCACAATTCAGCCTGCAATATAGATGGGATCTGAGGAACTGACATCTGAACTGAATTCTTCTTGAAACTTAGGTTTGAAAGTCTAAAGAAAATGAAGCCGAACCACTTAAAGGCATTGAAGACTCGCCCCAAACCGCGTGCCACGCTCTGAAAAGGAAACTTTCCGTTGCTTGCAAGTGAAGTTTTCTTCTTGTCGCTACAAAATGCAGACAGTAATGAAACGTGATACCTTGTTATCTTTTATCCAGACCTGAGATGTCCATCACTGCTATGTACACATGTGTTGTGGGTATTTACCATAGCTGTATGTATTGCCTGTACACTAGTGTCTAATTAACGACGGTAGCAAGCTTTGTGTGTATTTTCTGGGATCGATGGTGGGGTCTAACACTTCTGTTACACCTCATTCGAAACTAGGTCAGATTACCGGTATGAGACGTTTCTTTGTGCGCGAGTCTTCACACACTTTAACAGACCACACTGATAATAATGAAACCAACAGTCTGCACCTGCAAAACACTTGTTGTTTGGCATGATCATCACTTAAACCACTTCTAACATGCATCTTACTGGTTTTACTAACTTCCATGCTCTGTCCAGATCTAGGGTAAACAGACTTTCAGGTGACTAACATGCTATCATCAAGGTAAACACTTACCCCAAATCATGTTGATCGTACTGTAGTTTAGCGGTATCTGTGCAGAAGGAAGTTATCCAATTGGCACTGCTAATCCCATACCTTTATCATTCTTTCTTAGACCATGAACCTGTGAACAGGAGTGGATCATCCCGTTTAGTTTTGTGTTTATTATCTCTGGCATACTGTACAATAAATAGTAGGACAAGTTGTCCCAGTCTTGGGAAGGCATCCAAGTTTGGGGGGCCTCCTCTTTCATGTGGGATGAAAATCTTTTTTCATGGGCACCTCCTTAATCCTTGAGATGGTACCAGAATTGAAGATAAAACATTCAATCTTAACAATTTACAGTGCACAGACAATAATTCCAACCAACATGTCTACATCATTGTTGGCACAGTTTTTCCACTTCATTTTTACAACTTTGCCAGAAATATATTAATGTAGGTTTATTTACAAGATATGCTATGCTGTACTTCTCTTGAATAGCTTGTAAGTTGTAGCTTGGTAGACCAGCATGAAAAACCTAACGTCAAACCTAACTTATAATCGTAGCTTAGGCTAACCAAACGTTTTGTATCAGTTCAAAACATTTCCTTACATTACCTTGTAACTTACATCTAATGCGGTCAAAATCTTGCTGCTGTTTGTGAGCAAAGAGAAGATAAAGTTGTTATCATAAACGATCCCTAGGAATGACAATTTGCTCTGCAAATGACTGTTAGGCTTAGTCGCAGATGTAGGCTTCTGTGTTCAGTTCATGTTGTCTTCTGTTCATACATTGTTGTTATTGTTTTGAAATAATCAAGGCTAGGCCCGGTAACAGAGGTTTAATTCGAGTTGGCTTACGCTCAGCTGTGCTGTACTAAATAATAGAGCACGTTATCAAAGGTTATTAGAGGGAAGAGGAGACACTCGATCTGTATTGTACAGCATTACGGAAACCTTGATGTCACGTTTTCGGAACAGAGAAATTAGCCCTCACTCAGTATGTAGTTGGCTATGAGGTATATCGTAGGTGCTATACTTGAAAACAATAAATATAATATTACAATTTATAAAGCGCAAAATACAAAAAGTTCCTAAGCGCTGTATGAAGAAAAATATGAACAAATAAACAAAAAATACTTCAAACATATTTTTTATATGAACATCGAGGAGGATAACAAGACAAAAACAACAGGAAACCGATAAGAGCTCAAATATATTAGATATATATTTCAAGGTGGTAAGCATTATGTTAATAATCTAATTTATAGATACGATTCACGAGGAAACAACCATGGGAGGTAACAAAGGTACATCATTCAGTTATTTACGTGTCATGGCAACCACGGGCAAACTGAATTTATAAAATAGAATGTTCTAATAATGTTATGACGTGGATATGTTTTGTCTGATAAATTAAATATAAATCCTTGTTTTTTCACTGAACCTAAGTCTTTATCACAGGTATTAATGATTAACAGGAGTTTGCCTGCGATGCAACCGTTGACCGCCGCGGTTCAGAGGGGCCGTGATATGCATTTTTTGCAACATCATAGAACCACAAAAGTTACGAGCTGGGTTACTAATTATGAATATTGAATGAAGGGAAATGAACACCAAAATCAAACACAAAATCTTTTCGCTCTTTGCTTAGCAGCAAATTCCCCTTATACCGTCGTATGTACATTCAATTCTTACATCTATTGTATGGTATCTCACTTGCTGCGTTTTAACTCCCAGTTTGTTGATGGCGTCCTTCCACATGATTATTTCCGGTTTTATTACTGCTTCGGGATAGTATCCCTTCTTTCCCTTTCATAACCTCTGCTATTACTACTAGCCTGAACAAATATCGAATAGTGAATAATCTACCAATAAATTACGGCACGTCAATTTGGATCTCGTGAAATATGCAAAAATATCTTCAATTATACAGTTGTTTTTATTTAGTAGTTTTTTAAAACTATATATATATGTAGATATATTTTTTGTGTATTCCTGTGTTGGGCTTTTCTATGGTTGTGATTTCCAGACCATGTGCCCTTCAACCTGTTACTGTATGTTATGAATGATATATTTGATGCGAAAAATATTAAAGATAGCGTCAAATGGACTCAAAACATATGAAGATAACTAAGAGATTTTGTTTTAAATGAATTCGAGATATCATTAAATGAAATAATGAATATTAACAGAATCTTTGCCTTGTTTTACAGATATTTCTAGTCATCTGAGTAACTTTCTACTAGGTCCTAGGCCTAAACCCCCAATCCCTTCGATGCCACCCCTACCTCATGCAGGGTTATTCAAGAACTAGGTTGGGTTCTAGGTCCCCATTCATATTATGAGAATACATTATTCTTCATACCATACTTCTTGGGTGGCAACCACCCTGACCCCCCCCCCCCTCCCTCGCTCTCATCTGGCCTGATTGCATGCAATAGCATATCCACACACAAGGGGTTAGAAGTGTAGTGACCAGATAGTTTGAAATAAAAATGAAATTCTAAAATTTAACTGAGAGTACAACAAAAGGGGGAAAAAATATAGGCTATGAAAACACAGACAGAATTTACAAACGTCCTTTTCATTTCAAATGGATATTTTTGTTTTTATTATTAATTCATAACAATCACCAAAATTGACTTGAAATGGCATAATTGTGATAACGCGATTACACATTGAACAAGAAAAGGCAGAAACGCATGACAGGTAATGTTCGGATTACACTTAACGATTACAATTATACACAAACATAATAAACAATAGCTTAGAACAATTGATACAAAACAATGGGAATAATTGCAAAGAATAGTCCAGAGAAAAAAAAAAAATTGTTCATCTTTTTCAGGAAGCATTCAGGGTTATAATTAAGCCCAAGAATCAACATGAGATGGATGGTCTTAACTTGAACATATCCTCATCTCAAAATAAACAATACTTTTTATCAGTGGCATATGCATTGGTTCAATGACCCCAGTGCCACACCCTCTCCTTCCAAAAATAAAGAACACCACTTCACTGTTCTATTCCATTGATAGAAATTGCAGAAAATGAAGTTTCACTGAAAATTTAAACTTAATCCCAAGCAGTGAGACATTTTGCCACATTCCAAAATAATGCATTTATAGTAAAGATGGGCTGCAAATGAATCAAAACTTGACTTAATTTGGCACGAAAATGTAAAAAAGAACATTGAAATATATAATAAATGAGCCAAAACAATGGCCAACGATTGTTAATAGATACTTCTCATGTCATAACATGCTCCTGGCAAAACAATTACTTTTAGTTACTTTTATCAGATGAAACTTGGTTATATATTCAAGCTGATGAGATCTGTTGATATGAGATTTCTCTATGAAACAGCATGAAAAATCTCATCAAACGTAACTCAAAACTAGCTGCTTCTAATTAGAGAAAAAACAAATGTTAAGTAAATGAAGAATCGGTAATGAAAATGTGACTAATATTGACTCATTAGATGTAGTATTCACATATTAGAACTTATTACAAAGGCATCATTGACGACTTGTATCATTCAAACTTTCCTTCTCAAGTTGCTTTTTCCAAAAAGAAAGTGGAAAGTTTTGTCGCACAAAAGAAAACTTTGTTACATTTGCTTTTCGTAGATATAAACCAATGAATTTATATTTTTAATGAGATATACTATAAAATTTTTTTTTTTTTTAAATGGGAAAGATTATTTATTTCACCTAACAGTTTAACCCAACCAAGATAAAAAATGTCACCTTACCACCAAAGCTGAATTAATTAATCTCTTGTGGATCAATTCAGTGGGGAGATGAGAGAGAGTTAGTGAATTAAAAAGAGAAAATTGCAACATCTTTTTTAAGAAGACTTAAAATGTTCTCTACGTATCCAACATTTGTGTGTATTTCACCAACACAATATTTCCATCGACCTCATTTTGTCTTGGCAAAATAACCACTTAGTAAATCCCCAAAACCAAATCTCTCATTTTACAATTGGCAGCATCAGAATCAACATGAATTAAACAATAAAAATGATCACACTTACCTTAAACATTTACTTTCAATAACCTTTACATTAATTACCTTCAATGCCCAGAGTTTTTTCCCAGACAATTTCAAAATTGTCAAGCAATATTAAGGTGTATTTAAATCACAACAACAAATAAAGATAGCAAGCACCTGGCTGGAAGTTGTATGCAGTACACATTACACTCACAAACATGTAAAATGACTTAGAGAAAGTCTTGCTTGTGTGACAAGTTTACATCTTAATACAGCAAGGGTTACACTTTGTCATAGCATAGAGAAGACTCTATAACATGATTTTCATCTTGGCCCAAGAGAATTCAATATTTTGTAACAAGTATCTATCGGTTTAAGAATATTTCCACTAAGGTTTACACTAACATATGAGACACTTCATTGTCTCATTATAGAATATACAAATATCCTATTTCCACAAAAGATTTAGAATGAGTTTTGCAGAATCAATCCATCCGTGTTAAATGGAACATAGTAATTTGCATTTCTTTTGCATAAAACCATTTACAGGGGGAGAATTTAACAAGGTTTGTCAAATTACATGCTACTAAATCACCAGGGTGTGTTAATGTATTTCAAATGATTTTAAACAGAGATACTGGCTACAAATTAAAAAAAAAAAACAATCTTGAAATATAAGGACAGTACACTTATCCTGGAAACAGGATCTGTCGATAAATTTACAGTACAAGTAACATAAGAAAATGAGAATACAAAAGTACAAAGGATATGTTTAAAACATACTAGCAAAAAAGAAAAAGAAAAAAGAATGTAAAATCATGATCTAATCACAGAAGAGGGGAATGGTTTATTTTCTTTGATTTCCCTTATTTATGTTTTCCATTTTATGGTCTGAGAATTTCAAGGTTGGACATCATTTAAAATGAATTCATGGCAACAAAAAGTAAAAATATTGTTAGAGAATATGTCCTTCTAAAGGAAGAATAGTCTAAAAAAATATTCTGGGATATGGAATTAACTTGCCCTATGAGTAAAGTGTTTTACTCCCTTGAAACCTGATTTTGAAAGCAAATTCACAATTTATAATAAACATAGCTTTGCTGGAAATGTCGTCATAATTCAATGCTACATCATCCTGCTGTGATGGATAACAGCCGAGTCACAGCAAAAGAAAAATACAACATATAATTATGGTATGTCCTCGACTGTTTAAATCCACTGCTAACATTCCTGGTTGTTTTTATTATTTTGCAGAAATGAACCTTTAAGCAGCTTGAGGTCCATTAATTAAAGTGACTGAACTATAAAGGCTAACACACCCAATAGGTCAGTTCCTCAGGTGCAACACACAAACTCAAATGGAAAACGAGAGATTTTTATGGCCTCAAATGATACGTTTCATAACGTGTTTACAAATTTGTCAACGACAACTGGTGATGTACGTCATAGGATAACGTTCTGATCTTTATATGAAGTTAAAAGAACATATTTTGTTTTGAGTTATCTTAGAAAATTTGTTAAGCAATGGATTAATAGTAACATTTAGACTAGCCACTGAGGAAGCCAACTCTTCACATCATAAATTTACCCTTTAATCAAGGAGCTTTCCAGAGATTTAGCATAGTTGAATGCTGAATATCTTGAAAACTAGAAAAGCTATGGAAACATTACCAGCACTCTTTTTTACTTTTTTTTTTCTTGGAGTATGATATCCAGACTAACTAGCTGCCTAACTGCATCCTTCCATAGCTATTAAACTGACCATTTACAAAAGGCAAATCTCTGTAAGACATCAGAATTGAACACTAAGAGGAAGAAATGGAACAACTTTAGAAATCGAAGGTTTCGGTTTGAGGTTTTGAGAGGAAAAACAAGTTTCAGAGGACTTTTGTACAAGTCTTTATGTTATTTACTATCTTCATGAATGGATAAAATCAATTTTCATAACTTCATTCCAGAGTTTTCCATGTAATCAAACAAAATTATTTAACACATAACTTGTACATCAAGGAAATGTTAAATTATTTCAAATTTCAACAAAGGGTTAACTTTAACTCACTGGTAGATGGTTTTGCCCCCCCAAAAGTTTCTTAGTTTTGTCTACAACATGAATCACATCACATTCACAATGTATTAAGCATTCAAAACAGATGAGAGATTTCCAAAAAGGATGCATCTAAGCAGGCAATTTCAACTCTACTAACAACGGCATCGTCACAATGAGCATATGAATCTACTTTTATTTCTACGTTCTAACTATGATTACTGTGAACACATAACTAACTATATGCAGGACCAAACTTATCAAAGGCACTAAGGGTACAAAATTTCTACTGTTAAAGATATCTTCAGCTCTCTACTGTCACAAATTTCAGAACATCTAATTCTAACTATCTCTTTGTCTTAATATTTAAATACAAAAATATCAACATTTAGTGTTTTTTCTTTACTCTAGACAAAGTTTTTTAAGGTGAAAATTGGGTATATGAAATTTTTAAGAAAACTCCCTGTTAAGCACATTAATTATACTGTTGTGAAGGGTTGAGACGGATGAATATCTTTTTTATGCTAAGAAAGATGTTGGACTAAGTGACTGCTACTTGGACAACGTTCATAAGACATCAATTTTAACACTAGGCCTATAACTTACTCATTAATTTAACATGGTAGGCAATGCTTCATATCTTCTGTATGTTTAATGTTTATCTGTAAAGCTTTCCAAAATTACTGACTGGTCAAGACATTTAACGTAACGTCTAACACTGTCAGGACTCTATATTATGTTTACTAAATTACAATGTTAACTACCAAACAATGTAATTGACATATTTTCCATTTAAATCTAAGAAAAAACCACAATAGAACAATTTGTTTTATATATCCGTCTTTACTTCACAATCTTTTCCCCACACCCTTGCCATTTTACTGTTTCTCTTAATATCATTGACATATCTAAAAACACTTTCCATTCTACAGTCAATTACCCTATAGATTTAATCTAAGGGTAAGGTGACAAAAAGTCCTCTTTCCTTGGGGACAGTCCCCGGTTCTTATGTACCATACCAGCATCTAAACCATCCCTGGAATTGTTCCCCGATTACAAGTATCCTAGGAGCTATTCGAGGTTTGGTAAAATGGCTGTGAATAAATATCAAACGGGACAAAATTCTTGTTTTCTGGATGATATCCACAGCTTGGGCATTTGACAATCATCCTAAAAACATAACACCAACAAATACAGAGGAATCCTCAAAATTCCACCCGGCCTTCCAAATGTACTGTGCAAACCCCTGGCTGTAACATGAGGTGTGGGGGGGGGGGATATCAACATCCATATTATGTGCTCAGATATCCTGCAAAATAATATGGTCACCAATACCTTAGAGAAGTCAATTGCCAACATTTTCATCACAATCAATATTTTACATTGACTTATCATTCTTAGCTCAATCAAGGTGGAGAAAAATTTTCACATTAAGTACATTTGCCTCGAAAAAGAATAAACCATCATCAGAGAGAAAAATTCCAACTAACAGAATATATATTCAGTTTCATATTTAATGTACTAGTTGCTCAACAGACCTATTTTTAATATACTAGTTGCTCAACAGACCTATTTTTTTTCTTCTAAAGAGTGCAATACATATCTTCAATCTTTCCCAGTTCCATTGGATTCTCCTTATTGTTAGTTAACTGAACATTTAACTTGAATCTTTACATATTAATTACTTTTATTAATTAAACAATTTCATATACAACTCACAACCATTCAAGACATAAAAACTAAACACCTTTAGTGTTCATTTAAATTATCAGCTTGGTGGGCAGTTTAACTTTACCGTTAAAATCAAACCCTTTCCCTCCATAACGGCAAGTCCCGAAAAGAAAAATTTGAAGCAAGAAAAAAATAAAAATAAATAAAAGAAACTATTTAACATTCATTAACAATACCTCACAGGAATTGTATGTGGAATGAACATTACTGAACAATATGAAGTATGTCATGATAACATATCACTAAACAACTTTTTTGCAAGTTACCCTTGGTTTTGACAAAGTTTAGCAAATTTTCAAGCTGTGCTGGGTTTGATCAACCTTGAGATGATAACAATCTGGCAAAAGTCATGCGAGAATCAAACATGCTAATATCTCTCAAAATGACAAATCTCAACTTTACTGACCTTATGAGCTATGATATATAAAAACTAGAAATGTTACACAGAAAACTCTGGAGACCCAGTCATGCCGGGGGGAGGCACAAGGGGTGTGCCACCACCTGTGCCCACTCAAACCACCCCACATTTGTACCACAATCGTGTGTACAAACCCTTCACAATTTATAAGACATGAGTATTGTGTCCCTCCTTAAATTTTTGGTGCCTTTCCATGACTTTTTGGTGGCACTCAGAATTCCTGGCCTTAGAGGCCAGGTATTCTGGTTAATAATTTTAACAAGGTATCTAATGAAAATCTTGTCCTTTATGGAATCCATTTCATCTGGAACGAGGAATGTAGTAGACAGACCGGACAAAAGAAAAAAAAATCTGCTATGCAAATCAAAAGTAAGAATGTTTTGGTCAATTTTGAAGATACTGGGAACGTTTTCGATGGGTTTTCCATCATTTGTTTGGAAGATATGCTTATGGCCATGGACCAAAAGCGACACTCAATAGGAAAGGAAAATGTTAAGATGTCATAGAGGGAGAACAAACACAAACAGTGCAGCATACAGTAGGATGAACTGCCTTTCACTTTTTACAATTGGAAGGAAGACAAAGTTAAGTCTTCTTGCTTTATTCCTTCCCTTCTTAAAGTAAGTATATCGTCTTCTTCAGGCGATCAGAACAGGTCTAAAATATCAGTCCAGAGTCTACATTTTCCAGACTCCTCACCCACACCCCCCCTTATTCTGCTATTCCTCGCCCCTACCCACACCCCTCATACTGCTAACTATAAATTCCAGTCTTGTTGATATGGGCAAGTCCAACCACAAAGGAAGTACATTATAATGTTCTCTCTTTTTACCATGGCATTGCGCATTAAAAAAAAAAAAACGTAAATGTCCCTCACTTCTTAGAATTTGAAAAATCTTTACGTGAACATTGCTGTGCAAGGTACTGTATTTTGTGCGGCAAATGGAGCTCATATTTCGGAGCATTTCGTCGGTGAAATTTGACATAGTCAATAGCACACAGGGTTGATTTGTAGGAAAAGTTCGGTGGTCACCAACCGGATGGGAACTGGGCACTCCTTTATGATTGCCTTGAGAGCAAAATTGGTTTTCCAATTAGATCAAATACTTATATATATATTCTATTATTTTGCCAATTACAACAAAATTGAAGTTGTATAATTTCAATACCCTGGTAATACAAAACAACATGCAAAGAAATAAGGCAAATTAATCCTCCCCCCCCCCCAAAAAAAAAAAAAATGCAGTGAGTTGGTGGAATTCAAACCTAAATTTTAACAATTATTTAGGGAACCAGGTGCTGTGACATTGTAAATAAAAAATACCATACATACTTCACTATAAATGAATTGTATGTATTTATTTTTGTTTCCATGGGTACAGCTGGTCACATTCAGAAAATTTACATCTCAACAAATTTAATATGTAACTAAAAAAGACACCGATAGATCTAAGATCTTCAGGATTTCTACCCCACAAACCACTACCAGCCCCACCCTCCTCCACTCTCACCCCCCCTTTACTAAATCAACAAATGTATTTAATGATTATATTAATAGTGCCCATTGTTCCCTGTCCAACATAAAATGTACATTCATAATATTTATAACCAAATTGAAGTACTAAATCTGCCAAATCACTTCCACCCCCCTCTCCACTGCTACCCCATACCCCCCCATCTTATCCTTTCAGCATGCTACTAACCTACCATAAATGCCCATCAACACACAATGCCGCGACAAAAGCTCTAACCATTGCAAAAATTAATTTCTTCCATTTTTATTCTTCCTTCTTTTCCTCCTCTGCTTCATCCTCCTTCTGCTCTTCGGATGGTTTCTCTTCCTCTGCCACCTTCTCTTCAGTCTCCTGAGATGGTTTTGCATCACCGCCACCTGCCTCTTCATCTTTCTTCTCCTCTGGTTTATCTCCATCTTCCTTCTTCTCGTCTGTCTTATCTCCATCTGCACCTTTCTCCTCCTCTTTCGCACCTTCTTCCTCCTTCTTGTCGCCTTCCTCTTCGGCCGGCTTCGGCTCCGGTTCGGGTTCCGGTTCTTTCGGTTTTATGCTCTCGAGGGTCTCCCCGACATCTGCCAGCAGGGTGTCATCCAGATGTTCCTGTAGTAAACCCAAGCTGTAGATCCACAGCTGTTTCTGCTGTTCTTCATTTCTAAAACGAAAGATCATGTTTAACAGGGTTAAAGATTGCTCGTAACTTAACAATCTACTAGGATTCCCGCAAGTTACTGGTTCGGGGATCTACGAGCGATGATACTTTATACTTGTCTCCTACCCTCCTCTTTTACCTTACCGGCTAAACTGGTGACAATTTTTGCACTGCGCCCCCCAACTCACCTGAGACTCCGCCCCAAACACATCCGAGACTCCCCCCCCCCCCCCCCCCCCCCAACACATCTGAAACTTCGCCCACTCATTCTTCCTTCTGAATACATACCCCTTCAGAACAACCAACTGCCACGTTAACAGGTTAAGGAAATGAGGATGAGTGCACAAGAAAACTGGAGATAGGTTCGGGAGGTACATCAGTGGTAGCCAACCAATATGGATCTCAGGGTAACACCTTCAATCTCAATGTGTTAAAGAATCACACAGCATTTACAACAAAATGCATTTTTGAAAGTTTGGCAGAATGGCAAATTTGGCTTCAGTATACAGGACTGCAAGCATCTACTTCATTTATAATTTCATGTGGTCATAAAGAACGTAGAATGGGTATTTCTTTTTTTTCCTTTACAGGGAAGTCTCATGGACCACACAGATAACCCTAACACAGATGCTTACAAAACCTTTAGGGTCCCTTGGTTTACAGAAATATGAATTAAAACTTGCATACAGTATCTCTGTAACTTCTGAATTCCAGCCCTACATTTCTACATTCTACATTTCTCTACTGAAGCAGATTTTTTGTCTGTTTGTAAGGCAATGCCTCCCTAATTCTACATGTAACTTGAACACAAAACCTGTTATTATAGAATGACTTTAGAGTACATGATTAACAGTTGTAGACAGTTTTAAAACAAAAACTTATATCACTCCAAGCTGAAAAGTCTTACGCTATTTGGGAGATACGAACACTCATCTTCCTTCACATAAAAGACCGAAGGATCCAGTCTAAATAAGGCATCATGGAGCCACTTTGGGTTTCACATTTTCATGTTTTTATTATAAAATCACCATATTTATTGTTTGTAATGTAGATGGGGTTTTGTGTCAACATTCTACTCGATACAATGAAATAAAAAACAAAGCAAAAAGTAGAAAGGTTTTCGGATCCCAGCGGCAGTACATGACATCGCATACTACCAAAAAATGACAGTCACCATTCATGACTTTCAAGCTAGCATAATAACTACCAAATATAACAAGAACTTTCTTTATCTGTTTTTGGTGGAGTTGTTCCACAAGAAAAAACCTTGATCATATCGAGGATGGTAAGGTTTGTGCCTTCTTTCATTGCCAGACACACATCGGCAGCTATAACTTGGCAGAGACGTTCTTTAGAGTGCATAAATGCCGTGCATGATCGTTTAGTAATTCGTAACTATCAAAGGTACCACTGAATTAATCATTCGGACAATTTCAGCATGAAGTAAACACTGCAAACAGGTTTCTAGGAAAGTAAGTCCCAGCAGGCCAAACAAGGAGATGAAACAACCCCTTTAAAACTCTGCAATGATGTACTGACACTGACACTTTTTGACCTTCGCTTTCTTCATTTTTTATCACTTTTCTTTATGTTTTTAATTTTTGTTCCTTAGCGATTATTCTATCTCACCGAGCTGTGGCGCTGGGCTGTACGGGCTTGCAGCTGGAGAAGTAGAGTGGACCCTTGCCGTGGAACTGTTCATCCAACGCAGCTGACAACGTGGTCGCTGCTCCGTCATCAGAAGTTCTCCCAAATCCTGGAATGAGGTTAAAATAGATGTTTTTTCAAGTTATTTTCAAGATTTGTATCTTTCCATCAAGCACAATGGTTTATGGAATGCAGAGGTCAGAAACTCTGAATAATAATAATAATAATTAACAGTTCTTATATAGCGCAACTAACAATAAAGTCTTGCCGCGCTGTACTTAACCCTGGTCTTTGGTAACTTGTCACACCTACACACCAAAGTGTGCACAATTCAAACAATCTCTCCTGGGGCACCACAGTTCACCACAGCTATGTGTCCCCTGGGGGACTTCCCATAGGGTGCAGCCACAAACCGACCCAACTATATTTACAAGTCACTTCGCAAGTCCCCATTTATACACCTGGGTGAAGAACTATTCAAACATCTACAAGGCTGATTTTGAAGCAATTTTTTTGTGTCATCTGAGCGAGCACTTGTCCTTTGATTTGGGTACTCGGGTTCTACGAATGAGTCAATAGTCTGAAAAAGAATCGAGTGCACCCTTAAACAGTGCCAATGGATTGGGTATGTGCGTATATTTTTCATCAAAATATCGTAGCTAAAAAGGCCACACATTATATTATTGTGAAACAAAATAAACTTCATGAAGAGCATTGCAAAGCTAAATGACTTTTGTTACTAAACTGGGCATTTGCAAATTATAGAACTGAAGTTTCCAAAAACTTATTAAATTTAATGAATGTTCTCTTTTGTTGTTGGTAGAGAAACAGTGAAGATTAATTAAGTTGAGAAAAAACTGACCTTTATGTAATAATGTGGCTGCTTTATACAAGCCAGAGTATCCCTTGGAGAAACCTGTGTCCACTACGCCTGGGTGAACCGAGAACACATCGATTCCTGTGTCCTTGATTTTGGAATGCAAACTGAATGTGTTCATGATCTATGAAAAACAAGCCCAAAAAAAATGCAGTTTCCATGGCAACTGAAGCTTTCCAAATTAAATGGCAAGAATTTTTTTTTTTTTTTATAGTTTCAAAATATATTTCCTGTCTATTTCCAGTTTTTGAACCTACTCAATATTATCCCAAATTTTATACCAAAATTCTGATAAGAAAATGAAGATATATAGTGTGGAAAGGTGCAGATTTTTAACAACTCTACTACTGAAACAGAAATTTTCCAATTTTCTGCAAACATGGCAGTGGGTTACTACCATTCAGTAACTGTATTTTCTTTCACTGTTCTTTAAGTGAATCTCAATTGGGAAAAAGGTGAAGGGTGGAAGGGAGTAGGGGCAGAGTGGGAAGGGTAGGGTAAATTGGACAGGGGAGAGAGAGGATAGCAAAGATGTGTAAAAGGTAGGGTAGAATGAGGGTGGGGAGAGGGAGGGGTTGACGGGGCTCGTATTTTTTTCCCAGGACGAAGGTGGGCATCGGCCAATCAAATCCCTGGATTCCAAACATGTGACGCTTTTTCAAAAAACATGTTCTGAATCTTTTTTCCTAGTTTTGACCCCAGATTATGAACGACAATCCTTCATTTTCATAGAAACTGGATCCATAACCCACTTTCTAAACCCTAACTCTGATTTCAAACGAATTTGTAAGTTCCTGAAAAAACCTGAAACCCTTATTCGTCCTAGGAATAAAAATTAGGCTGACGGGGCAGTCAGGTTTGGACAAACATAAAACCCTGTCCTACCTGGAATAGCTTTGAGTTACCATAAGCCTTGCCTTGGCTGTAACTCTTCTGAGACTGAATGTTGTCAAGGTTAACCCCGTCGCCTCGCTTGTGACCAGATGAAGAGACGTTAATAATTTTGGAGTTTGGTGCACTGGCCTTGAGTACGGGCAAGAGGTGCAATGTCAACAGGAAGTGAGACAAGTAGTTTATCTGGAAGGTACTCTCCAGGCCGTCATTGGTCAAAACTAAAAAAGCAAGAAATAACATGTTAAATTTATCAAAATAATACCTCTTGCAAGTTTGATTTTCAAGATGGAAATACCTCTGGATATAGAGAATCACTTGCTATTTGTGTAAATATCAACTACTACAGGTTTATATGTCACTGAGATTCTTGTGCTTACGACCTTCAAAGGATGATCTTCTAAGATGCTCCTAGGCCAGGGGTGGGCAACCTTTTTGAATGAATGGGCCAGATATAAGGTGTGAAAAATTGACTGGGCTGCACCTAACCAACGACCTGCTGTTGATTTCAAACCTTTGATTTCGAGGACTTTCAAGCAATAGGTGTGTGTACTTAATCTGCATTCACAAAAATATAATGTCAACACAGTACAGTTGATAATTAATGATGATAATAGGCCTACCTGAGAGCATCATTAGTGCCGATAAATTCTAAGCAACTAGCTCTTTTTTGTGATGATGTAAAATAGATCGATTGTTTTTGTTTTTCCTTGAGACATCTCACAAGACCAAGACACCCCCCACCCTGCTAGATATTTTGCTCCAAACGAATTTTGATTAGCAAGAATTAATTTAGGCCTTCCAATTCCATTCCAAAATTGCCAGTGTATAATATTAATCAAATTACATAATTAAATGAAATTTCAGTGTATTCCACCTCTCTTTTTGTCACTTTTTGAAGTGAAAACCTGACCGTGGATTGAAGTATGAAATTGTTATCTGAAAAGTTTCCAGATTGCTCTAGACAAGGTAGAGCCAGAGTGCAGTTGTTGTGGGGAGACCGGTAAGTGAGTAAGTTAAGTAAATATTACAAATTCGATGCAAAACTGTGGCTGAATGCATTCACAATTACTCCCTAGTTGGAATCCTCCAGGTTCCTGGAAATATTTTTACCTGTCAAAAATCTGTCAATTAATGGTGATGAGTTAAGTTTGACATGGACTGACCTTTTTTATGGGGGGGGGGGCGAGTGGGGGGTTAGTGAAGAAGGAAATGGGGTTTGTTTCTGTTATTGCTTTTTCTTTTCTCTTGTTTTTTTCATTGGTTTTGAAACTTCAATTGTAACAGGGTTTTAATTTTTCAGAATGTCAGGGTAAAAAGCCATCCTTCAAATGAAGGGGTCAGGGAGATGCAGGAATGGAAAGGACAATGGGGATGGCTGGACTCATAATCCTCTTATTATTCATATCAAGATGAGAAAGTAAAGAGAATTTTTACTAAAAGGGCATCCTCAATCTGCATACATGTGGATAGGATAATTTTTCAATGCGTTTTTTGACTTAAATTCACTTAGGTCCCTTGGATTCATTTCACAATTCTTTTTTTATTTTGGTCGGCATTTTTAACAATCAATAGAGTATTACTCCACGTAAGACTGAGATATGATGGATCCCTAAGACATCCTCCTGTGGTATTTGTTTCACCAAATGAGGGTTTAAAGGGTGTGAAGACTCGCGCAAAAAGAAACGTCTAATGCCGGTAATCTGACCTAGTTTCGAATGAGGTGTAACAGAAGTGTTAGACACCACCATCGATCCCAGAAAATACACACACACAGCTTGCTACCATTGGTAATTAGGCATTAGCGTACAGTCAGTACATACAGCTGCGGTCAATACCCACAGCACAGAATACAAACGATACAGCGATGGCCTTCTCAGGTCCAGCTAAATATAACAATTAAGGTATCACGTTTCATTACTGTCTGCATTTTGGATCGACACGAACAAAATGTCACTTGCAAGCAACAGAAAGTTAACTTTCTCAGATGGGCGCACGCGGTTTGGGGCGAGTCTTCAGTGCCTTTAATGAAAAGGACAGTTATTATGATTCTAATCAATTCTCAATGTTTCAAGGCCAAATCCTTCATATTGGTATATACCCCATGTCAAACGACCGATTGCAAAATTTCACAAGTTTCCAAATTTCGCTTTTTCAGGTGGCCGCACGCGGTTTGGGGCGAGTCTTCAATGCCTTTAATGAAAAGGACAGTTATTATTGATTCTAATCAATTCTCATTGTCTCAAGGCCAAATCCTTCATATTGGTATAAACCCCATGTCAAACGATCCATTGGAAAATTTGTGTCGTTCCGAATTTCGCTTTATTATTTGCGAGGGAAATTGATGAAAACATCTACCTCATTTATAGCTTTATAGGGACTTTGGTATGAAAAAAGAAAGAAAAAAAACAGTCATAAAATTTATCAAAGCTTATTCGAAGTAATAAAACTTACCTTTTGCGGGAGCAATTAATCCACCATTGCAGATCAAGACATTTAAAGGTAATCCGCTCTCTTTGTACTGTTTGACAAATTCAAGAACAGATTTGAACGATGCCAAGTCTAATGGCATAAACTGGAGCTTGAGTTCTGGAATTTCTTCTTCTGGTTCGGGCTATTAAAAAAAAATGAAATCGTTCATAAACCCCATAAATTGTAAAATTTTTAGAACAATTAGAGGGTTTTGACAGCAATATATTTTGGATCAAGGAAAAATACTATAGAGTTGCATATCATTGAAGAAAAAAAAAATTATATAGCATGAGCCAACTCCCCACGTTAACTCCATTGATGTTGAACATTGCAGCATATATGAGTAAACTTACTGAACGTTGTGGAACAATCTATAATCGACAAATCAAAAGTGATGGCAGCATAACTTACTATTTGTTTATTTTTTTCCAAAGAACAATGAACTTCATAAATA
Organism: Apostichopus japonicus; assembly: GCF_037975245.1. Taxonomy (NCBI): domain Eukaryota; kingdom Metazoa; phylum Echinodermata; class Holothuroidea; order Aspidochirotida; family Stichopodidae; genus Apostichopus; species Apostichopus japonicus. The sequence continues at coordinate 8,578,736 of NC_092561.1, forward strand.
GTAACTATTTCAGATGTTTTTATGAATAATAACAGTTGTTTTTCTGATATTTTATACGCCCCTAGACTTAGATCTGATAATCCAAAACTTTTGACCGAGTGAATAGCATGGGCACCGACCGCACAAACCAAAAGGCACACAGTCGTATTTTTGTGGCAATACTTGGTCGCATTTTTCAGCGAAATGTTAGCATTTTTCTGGAAAGATGCATGCCATGAAAGGAGAAGGCAGTCAAGGATGCATATTTTAACAAATCCTGAACCTATTAGCTCCTCTGGTCCTAAAATAAGCTCTTACCCTAAATTATTATTCAAACAAAAGCTCTGCTAACTTGCTATATCATCAGGTGATGCTAATTCTAACATTTGTCATGAGTTTTCTTTGAAGACTAGGCTAGTCACAGAAGCACAAAATCTCTAAGGAAAGTGCATTTAAGGACTAAAACCCCCCCCCAAAACTCCCTGGTTTTGGGTATTTACATGCGGGGATACTTACCTGTCTAAACTCTACTATTGCACTTTCTCATATACTATACCTACAGTAACCCTACTAAATGGTATTATTTTAGCACTACCCTCCTCCCTCATACCTTGACCCTTCTCTGGGTCATAGTCCATCACCCCCTCCTCTTTATGGATCTAACATTCACAAAGTATAGAAGCATATCCTTTTGATAATCTTGTCTCATTTGGAAATCCTACTTTTTGGGAGAATGTTTCTCTGGAGTGTGTTTTGGAATTATTGTTTTGGAGAACTCTCTCAATGCGCTTTCTGAGCACTGCGTAACCATCCTTTGACCTTTTCACATGTTTTTTCAATTGTAGGCTAGGGTTCATGGGAAGGTGCAATAGTAGAGTGTGGACAGGTAAGAGAGGAGCACAGTAAATGTAGATCAGTAAATATTCCTAAACTTACAGAACTTTCTTGAGGTACCTACAGAAATGCCTTATTAAGGTGTGAGTAGAATTGGAAGAAAAAGAACATTGACCCCCAGGGGTGAAAGGGGATCCAGGTTGAAGATAGTATCTACTGGTATAAGCTGGTGGATCGGGATGTAGATGGATAGGAGACACAATAGAAATGGAGGAGTTAATTCGGGGGTAGGCACCATCTGCTACGAAAAGTGTCATCTAGGCACTATGCTAAGTTTCAAGGTTTTTGAAACTAGCGGAACTTCTACGGTATCAAGTATATGTTGCTAAGAAAACTGGCAATACATCTTGAAATTAATTATGCATACACATGCATGGTTGGCAGGAGGTATTCAGTGGAAAAACCCATCTAGCTAACTTTAGAAACCAGAAATTGGGAGAAGGGGTCATATTCCATCAACTAAGGGTCCAATTTTTGTGACATTTATGTTTCCTGTATAGCACACAGAATAACTGGGTTAGGTTAATGTTTGCTTTTGGACAAACAAACAGTATTTTCTGAAGGCAAGAAAGTGATGAGATGGGGAAGAGAAAGTTTATACTATTGTGCTCGAACAATAACTTGTTACACATTTTAATGAAAGCAACTAGAACTCTATTTAATAATGCAAAATACTTATTGATCCTGGAGTGTCAATTTGGATAACTTTTGTAACGCTCTTTATCGTTAATGTGAAATAATATAAAAGACTTATTGATCCTGGAGTGTAATTTTGATAACTTTTGTAACATTTTTAACGTTCATTATTATCTTAATCTCATAAACTTTTAAATGTCTTAACCTGTATTTTTGATGTTCTGTATATTGTTATATTTTCATCCTATTTATAAATTTCTCTGTAAATTTATACTGGAATAAAGAAATGAAATGTCCATACCTCTGCCTCTGCAGGGGCATCTCCATCCTCCTTGGCTCCTCCCTCAGCAGCAGCAGCAGAGGCAGCAGCTGGCTCCTCCTTTTCTCCTCCTTCTGCTGGTTTCTCCTCCTCCTTCTCCTCTGCTGGCTTATCTTCTCCTTCATCAGCCTTCTTCTCTTCTTCCTCTGCAGGTTTCTCTGTTTCTTCTGCTGCTGCTGGTTTTTCCTCTTCTTCGGCTGGCTTCTCTCCATCTTCCTTGGGTTTCTCTTCCTCGGTTTTATCGCCAGTCTCTTCTGCCTTCTCTGCGCCGTCTTCTTTCTTCTCTTCTGCGGCGGCCTGTAAAATTTTGAATTTTTTTTGAAATCTTGAAATGTTAATATTGCAACTTACGTCAGATATTTGCATCAAATGTACAGAAGATGGATTCAAGTCAATATGTTGTACTATTTATATCACAAAAATGTATGATGACACCCCCCCACAAAAAAAAATTCTGAACTTCCCCTCTCTCATTCCTCCTGCCCTTGATCAAGAAATAAAGAACAAAATAAAATGAATTCTATTTCAAAAATTTCATGCAGTTTCTCTGTCGAATTATACCAAGTATAAAAATAAGGAATGCCACTATACTGCCCAAAACTACATTGGTTTGGGATTTACGAGCAGTGCTAAGACGTTCCAGTGTGTAGGTAGTTAGGTACATGGGAAAGTGCACATGTGGAGTGGGAGACAGGTAAGAGAGGAGCGAAGTAAATAGGCCAGACTGATTTGTACTGCTTGGCAGTAAGACACCGTGTCAAAATCAAAATGCTGAATGACTCTGCAACCATGCTGGGCAGGACATCATTTCTTCTGTGCTCTGTAGTTTCACACAATCGAACTGCTGATCTGTTAAGATAATCTCTATGTTTGTTTTCGATATATCGAGTCAGCCTTGTTTGCGGGGGATTTTGCAGCTGCTGTATCTTTTGACAACATTGCCTCCAGTTACCGATTATGTCTTATCGTTCACAAATAACACTATATTACATATTATCAAATTACATTAAAGGCAAACTTGAGCACAGAGCCACTGTCTCGCTCGGTATACTGTGAAAGAAATTCATACCGCTCATAAAATGGACCAAATAATCTGCAGTTCAGCTGAATCGGGTATCATGACGACTTTTCATCCAAAGTTGCATTTGATTAATATGCAAATGAGGCTGTGCCAAGGTATCAGCCAGTCGCGACAATTTTTTTTCCTTTTAGAACTTATAAATGCTGGTACTATGCCTAATCTCTTTATGCAATGCTTTCATGTTATATGCATCTAGGCGATCCTATTGACAGTATAAGAACATTTCCCAACCTTAATCTTACAGATATACGGTATACAGGATATTTTTCATAACTGCTCATACTGTCAGTAAAAAAAGGTTTGCAACATGGCATGACCAAATCATAAAGAATTTGTCTCAACTGGGTGCTACAATATTGTCCTACTATATATGTCTATGCATTGATCAGTCTTGAAAAGTAATTTTAGAATTTCTCCTGACACTTCTTCATATACTACTGTAATTCCTTGGTGGGAGACGTTACCATGGAAACAGAACCAAGTGATAAGATAGACCTTTGGACAACATAAATCTAACTACGAACTGTGTATAAATGGCTAAAAAATCTACACATTACTCTATATATAACGGGTATGCTTATGCATGTCTAGAGCGAGATTTACTCTGCAGAGTCAATAAAATGTATCAGCTTTCTCGTAGCGCAATATCTTCACGAACATTACTCGTTAGGTGAACTTTAGACTTATTGCCAAGAAACTTCACTTGGCGACTGATCAATTTGTCTACGCTAAAGCTCCATTTGAAGTCTCTACAATAATTAAGGCAGGAATCAAACAGAAATCAGCGCTTGAGACGAACCGCAATTCGTGGAGAAAGTTTGCACCGACGAATTAAAAATATCTGCTGGTACTCATAATCACATTTGTCAACATTAAACCACATTTTGATATCTGTATCTTCATAATTTATCCAGTGTTGCATGGCAATGGTGGTCAAAATTTGCTGTAAAACTCCAAACTTATCTATATTGTGCAGTTTTCTGCACAGCAACCATAGTATTTTATTAACAGACAAAACTGAGAGCTTTAAAAAATTGACGTACAAAGTTTTGAATGATGCTATAAATTATTCCCTAGAGCTTAATGCTTTGGGAGTTTTATGTTAATCCACCAAATGCATGTGACATCAATTCCCAACTATGTTTTATTGAATGTGATACTACCTGCAACTTTTGTCACAAAACAACAGACCTGGATATTGTGTATGATCAGCTGGATGTCTTGGTTAACTTGACTTGCAAATATAAGAAAATAACAACAAGAGAGTACTGTATTATCACTTGATTATCCTTACAAATCATCCACTTGTACAATATACAACCAAAGTTGCAAAGTAACAAAATAGAGCTCGTGCCAGACAATCCCCCCCCCCCCAAGCTACTGTATAAAAGGACAAAGGAGATACGTTTTAAATATATGCTTGCGCGTAATATGAAAAGGTCAAAGGTTATACAGTACCTTGGCTGCTGCCTCTTCTGTTTTAGCTAGTGCAGCTTGTTTTGCTTCTTCCTTTTGTTTCCTAGCTTCTTCCTTCTTCTTCTCCTGCTCCTCCTTGGCGGCCGCTGCCTCCTTCTGCTGCTTCTCCCTTTCAGCGGCGTCCTTCGCCGCTTTCCTCTTGGCTCTTACTTCCTGTCGATTTTCCTCTTGCATCTGGTCGATTGCCTGCATCGAAAGAAGAAACGAAGTCAGAGCAAGACTAAACAATAATAAAGTCCTAAATCGTAGTCGAGTAATTGTCTGACCGAAACTGTGTTATTTTTTCTTTTTTGCATATTTCACTAATTCAGTATTTTACTACCTGTAGCTGCACCTCTCAAATCAATATGTAGTTATTCTTGTTCCCCTCACTGGCAAACTGTCGTTATATGTTAAACCTCTTTACCTTATCTTCTCCCATATTTCCTTCATGCACCCTTCCTACAACCTCCCATTCCATCTTACAGTACCAGACATATATACAGTAGCTCCTCCCATCACACCCCACATACAACAAGATGGCTACTTAGATGTATTTTAGATCCTCCTGCAAGCAGGAACTCGCGAAGAAGCCATCATTGGCTCATCAACGCCGCAAGCTGACCGAAGTCAGTCTCTTACATTCATATTTAACGTCCATGATTATGAATTGTCAACAACTCTGTAACTGGACGACATACATTAATCTTGGAGTGACTAAAACTAGGGACCTTATGACACCGGTGTTAACCACCGAGCTAACATTCCTTATAGAAAGTAATGACATGATAGCTATCTCAGTCATAGACATATATGAGACCTGGAACACTTGAAGACAGGTGGGGATAGGGGAGGGGAACTGGGGGGGAGGGACACAAAGTGTAAATGAGATGAATGTGTAGCCATGAGGCCAGGATTAAATGCCAAAATGTATTTCACAACCTTATGTGAATGGTATGACCCAAACAGGGGACAACTTGTACAAAGAGTGGCAACCATTTCTACAACTTGTCTATTGTCCTGTCCGTATTTCGTAGGACGTGTACACAGTACTTATTTAGTAGAAGAGAACTGAAATTTACACACATTACAGTATATGCTGTATGTGTACTAGTAAGTAAGCCCTGCAGTATATACAGTATGTAAGAGCACAATATGTACAGTATTACAGTAGCAGCCTGGGCTACATTTAATGAAGGTCCTTGTTCCTTAGATTCTCTCTTGCTGTACATACACCCAGGCCTACAGAGAACTTTACAATTCTATCCAATTGCTTAAAAAAAAGAAATCACCCGATAGAATGCTGGCACCAAAACTTGCATTTTCCTTGAAATTAATACAAAAGTAACCTTAAGTTTGCACTGGCCGAAAAATTATGCATTTGGCACGGAGCCAGTAAACATACTGTACACACAGGAATAATCTTAATGCGAGCGCCTGCCACCTGACACATGTAGTAAAAACATTTTGATTCTTCCTGTAGAAGGAAGGAACATTTTCCAAAACTGATTCAAAATTGTCCTTATTAATACGCTTTTCTTGAACTTGTGAATAAGTTTTTAAGTTTAATGGTTCAAAGGTTGTTTGAAGTACTCAAGGTTTGCGCGATCTTAAAAATACTCTTGTTATTTACAATATCACATGTAGAAATAGTATATTTTCCGACCCTTTACTAAGCTCTGAAGCTACGATTGGGAGTGACCTTCTCCAAATCGGCTTACAATTTCACTGTACTACATGCATGCTGAGTGAATGTACTTTTACTAATTTGACATTATTAAGCATCTCCAATATATTACCATAAAACGTAACAGTACTACTGTACATTATATTAAATGCAGACATCCATCAAGCTGAAAAACAAACATTATAAATTGATTTCCATCTGTCTCCACCTGACTATCATGGCAACATATAGAGTTGCATTACAATGTGTACTTTAAGAAATTTGGAAACCTCTTACTGAGAGATAAAAACATCTGGTCTTCTTTTTAATAGTAACTGTACTAATTGAACCGATCTATTAAAGAGCAGCTTCTTACATTTCAACACTTAACGTATAATTCTCTGGTTACCAATGCGCCCTGAAACTCTGTCTTATTTTGCAATTATCATGTAACAAGAAAAAGGTATATTTCAAATGTCATAAAATTTTAGACATTTCCAATTCATGCTTCGAGACGAACAGTTTGTTGACAAACCGTAGGAAAACTGCATATGTATCTCTAAGAATTGAAATTACGATGAGAAAACATTGAAACAAATCTAGATTTTGTGTCATTTTCTTTCAGAATGGTAGATTTGGAAGTGAGAGCGCAGTGCTCAAAGGTTCCAATGTGTAGTTTTAGGTAGATGGGAAATTGAAGATGTGGAGTGAGAGACAGGTAAGAGAGGAACGAAGTATGTATGTATGTGTGTATGCATGTATGTGTGCGTTTGTTTTTTAATCTGATCGAGGACTTGAACAAAAGGGTCCTCTGTTGTAATTTCTAAAGAATCACCACGTCCTCGGAAGAATTCTATTGTATGGGGTATTGTTAAGGTTAGGGTACGTGGATTTGAACAATGGAAAATACAATGGGGTCCTCGGTTGGAATGTAATACAAGCATGTGTGTGTATGTGTGTATGTATTTTAGATCCTCCTGCAAGCAGGAACTCGCGAAGACGCCGTCATTGGCTTATCAAAGCCGCAAGCTGACCAAAGTCAGTCTCTTTAAGCGTCCATGATTATGAATTGTCAATTGTCAACAACTCTGTAACTGGACGACATACATTAATCTTGGAGTGACTCGAACTCGGGAACTTATCATTGAAAGCCACCGGCGTTAACCACTGAGCTAACACTCCTAAGTAAAATGCATTTATATCAAAGATCAAAATGTTAAAACGACCAAATGCAATGTAATTATTATATATGTCTACTACATACAGTGTATACATACACACACATACAGTAAACACTTGAGTAGAAATTAAGTACAGTACTAAATTTGCCAATCAGAATAACAATAGTGTACAGTATGTACAGTGTCTTTTGTCTGACAGAGTACATTGCTGATCAACTACTCCATTTTTCATGAGCTTAAAAATAACAAGTTCACACAAATTTTATGGCAGACATAAAATTTATTCCAAAGACTCCTTGAATTCTCTTTTGCGCTGAACAGCATCATTTTCAGTTGGCAGATTTCACATGTATTCCTCTACTGCCTGACGATGAGTTTGCCGCATCCAAAATGCTGAGAGCAAACGAGTATCAGCTTATGAGTTTTGTCACCTTTCAACATGTTTATCGGTCAGATTGCAGCCCGGTGGTTTAGTTGTGAATACAGATTGTCCAATGATTGATCGAGGTCTGAAAATACTGAATATTTTGTGCAGAGGTGTCAGCTACAGATTTTTCTATTTGGATACAGAGAGATCCTCATTGAGAGGAAAGGGATGGTTATATTAGAATGGTTTGGTAAGAAACAGAGCTGTGCGTCGGATGCATGTATTTGCACATTTAACCACGGGACCAAGTAGACTGTTAACTTGGGCAAGTTTTGTTTAAAGGGATATTCTGGGAGCAGTGGCGGAGCTAGGGGTATTGGGCAGGAGGGATGAGAATGTTCTGTAGGGGCACTTTCGACACTATCTAAGCGGAGCGCCACCACTGGTTGGCGCGTAGCATACAGAAAATTTTTGAGTAAAGATACTCCCTAGATCGCCAGAAATGACCCTTTCCGGGCCTGGCTAATTTGCAGATAAACGAAGAATAAATAGGTGTCATCGCCAAATTACACCAACAAAATGTGACATATATCAATAAGTAGATGAGAGCACAATAAAAAAGTCAATAATCTAGAAAATTAAAGTAAAAAGTGGTAAAGAGCTGAAAAGGGCGCCAGCAGTCCATTTGAGTTCGTCAGGGGGGGCATCCACCCCCCCCCCCCTGACTGTATGGACGCTCCGCCAGTCTGGGAGAGGATGTAATAGAAAGAGAAAGATATTCCACAATATTAGCTGAAAAATGCATCTCAATATCCCCCCCCCCCCTCCCTACTTGAGATATAGTTGATTTAATGTATTTCCAAATCGCTATTAAAGCCTTCTCTTTCCAGACAGTGGATCACAATAGGTTTTCTGTGTTGTTATTGTGGCAGATGTTCATCAAAACCATTTTACTTTCCTGTTATAATAATTTTTTGTTGATTTATCCTTGAAACGTGATTCAAAATTTGTAATATCTTGTTGAATACCAAATAGATGCTACACGAGGATGTGGGCTTGACCGTAAGATGCAGAAAAATTCTAGCACGTTTTTTAAGCAATCAATTCCAGCTAACAAAATTTTCCTTCATGAAACGGTACACTGGTCATTGGAGATGACTGAATAAGGTCTAAACAAACCCAGCGATCATGTTTAACCAAAATGACAGCAACAGTTAATTGTGAAGAACAACTCTATGAAACAAATCTTGCTATATAATCTTATGAATTGAGAACTTTGCATTTGTGTCAATGTGTGATGTCATAGCCTTTTAGTGCCACTAGGCAAAAAAAGGTAGATACCTGTAGATGACATATTTCTGTCTTTCTCTTCATTTTCTTTCATTTTATAGTAGTCACAATACACCATTGTTAGTACAAGCCTTCTTATGTTGTAAAACGGCATAATTTGATACTTCACAGATACCCAGGGCTATGTAACTTGAACTTTTGAGGTTCTGATTGAGTTCTATTACTCTTGCTGGAAAAAAAAAAAACTGGCTCGATTTTTTTCTTTATTGATAACTCACCTTTTTGGCTTTCTCTTCTGACCGGCAGGCCATTATCACTCTTCCTCCAAGTTGGGCAATTTTTTTGGAGGTATGGTACCCAATTCCTGGGGGAAAATTGATTCAAAAACACAAAAATTTATATTTAAACAAATCTTGCTCAATCTGGCTGATAGGAGCCCTACAAACAATATAGTTGAAAGAGCTGTGAAACTATATTAAACATAACAGGCAGAAATACTCTCCAACAGGTTTCTTGATGTGCTCTTTCAAAATCTCAAAAGAATGGGGGGGGTGGTGGAATGGGGGGTGGAATGGGGGAGGGGAAGGAGAAGGATGGGAAGTGCGTGGGAAGTGAGGGAAGGGAAATAGGGGATGGGGATGGGAAGTAGGGGAGGTGAGGAAGAATGTATACCAATTTGTGTATACCCAATATACTGTAGACTATATATACTGTATCGCTCATACTGTATTAAAAATATACTGGTCTCCTAATTTTTTTTATAATTTCTATGTGATACCCACAACTTTACTGCAAAAGCAACGAAACTCAATTGCGTATTCTCTGTTGTACTTCAGTTTGCACTTTTCCACAGAAACCGAACCTACCAAATTGGCACCATGTTTTAGCACTGCATGTGCCCCGTTAACCCCACAGAGCTACTGCAGTGCTAAAACATTCCAATGTGCAGTTAGGTAGATGGGAAAGTGCAGATGTGGAGTGAGAGATAGGTAAGAGAGGAACAAAGTATTAAATCTCCTAGTTTGTCACTTTCTTTCTTCCTTCCTTCGGAGTCAACCATTTAAAAGTTAACCCATGACTGTAAACTGTGTTCTTCAGACATTTTTTGGATTTGAGAAGATCCACTTTTTATACAAAAGGGACCGTTTTTCTAATTTTGTCAAATTTCTCTCTCTTTTTCTTTACAACTAGAGTACTGTTTGTCATTTGCTACACACCGACAGCAAAATAATAACAGAACTGAAATCATGGGCTGAACTGAAGCACTTGCAATATAAGGGGGTGGATTGACAGGATAAATTATTGAACATCACCAAAGGTACATCATCTATAGGTACGTACAATACAGGTTATACTGTATGACCGATACAGGCAAACAACTTTAGAGTGCATAATTGAATCAAATATATTCGATTGAGAAGCACAGCTTGAAAGAACTTGTTTTCTGGGTGTTGTCACAACATCAACAAATACCTCCACTAGTTCAAACAAGTTTGTGACAAACACCTACAGTAAATGATTTTTATCTCTTTTCCTGTGGCCCTTAGACTCAAATCTGAAGATCTCTTAATCTGTGTAGTTGTCAAATACAAGCAAATGCCAATGTTGTATGCACAACACACAAACACGGACAGACAAATTATGAAAGGTCACTAAAGATGCGACGGGGAACCAAGTTTCAAAAAGAGAATTTTAGGTAGACGCAAACTTTTTCCCATAGCTGATATGTGCTTTACACAACCTGCATCCCCCTCTCCCCCCTCCCCCCATCCTAAAAATAGACCTACAGTAATTTTTACATGATTTTTACAGGATTTACTGTAGGAGTTTTGTTATAAAGACTTGTAGCATGCGTCAAATATTTACCGCTATTGCATTTATGTGTCACTGCCAATGAACTTTATAGCCAAGTATCTTTAACAGTACTTTCTATACTTCCTGTGTCATAGTAGGTACTACATGTTTCCGTGTTGTAGAGTGATGTATATATACTACTATACTTACATCTACTGTTATGCTGCACAGTTCATTGCACAATTAAATATGCTCGACTTCTTTCTAGTTTCATTTAAAATTTTACCTTTGATTATGAGTGCAATAGTGCAAATATTTCATGAGTTGATAAAGGGAATGTTCCATTCAACGCGGCGCAGGAAGAGGTGATGGACGATGACCTGAAGGAGGGTCAAGGTGGGGTGGGGAAGGGGGTGAGGGGCGTAGTGCTAAAATAATACCATTTATTAGGGCTAGGTATACAGTATGAGAAGGTGCAACAGGTAAGAGAGGATCACAGTAAATACACAGGGTGGGCAACCTTTTTGATTTGGGGTCCAAATTTAAGAAGTCTGGTACCCTGCTGGGCCAGAACATCATTAAAACTGGTTTCCAATGAGCAACCAACCAACCAACCCTTCCCACCTCCCCCCCCCCTCCCTCCCACATATTAACTGGGAAGTTTCACTTATCAGATTTATGAATGGAAACAAAAATGAAATACAAATGTCAGAAACGCAAATTATGAAAGTTAGTGCGCCTTCTGATTGTTGGTAACTGTATTTTGACATAAAATTGCCATTAACAACTCGTAAAACACTTACGAGTATTCAAAACCTAACCTGAAAACCAGGAAGTGGAAAAAGGGCTCCAAAACACAATGAATGAATTTTAATTTTTTTTTTTTGGTATCCTTTTTTGTGTGCAAATTCCATAAGGTCTGACCAGTCAAGTGGTTCCGTGACGGGTTTGGCCCACAGGCCACAGGTCGCCCGCCCTGCATTACAACAAGAGGAACTATACTGTAGGCTGTGATCAAGACGTGGGTCGGTGAGAGTGCAGTGCTAAATGCACTATCAATTTTGCATTTTCAGGTTAAGTATAAATTGGAAAGTGTATCTTCTGTGTAGGAAGAGGTTTAAATGTTAAGGTTATGAAGTTAATATAGTACTGTGTTGTGCACTGCAATGTACAGACTACCTGTACCAAATAAGAACCTTGAAACTATAATGGTTTCTCCATATAGTTCTACACATGTATGGCTGACCAACTGCAATTTTTCAACCACCTTCCCTCCTTTTTTGTTTATTTCTTTTCACTCTGAATACACATGTCATAAATAGCTTAATCCATACAGTATAGCTAGCTAAATAGCTTAATCCCTGCTGTATAGCTAGCTAAATGGCTTGATCCCTGTTGTAGCTAGCTAACTGATTATACTTCAGAAAAGATAGGTCATGGTCGAATTTCTGACTAGGCCATGGCCACAGTAAGTACGGTGAGTGTTTTGTCTTTCTTATAACCACCAGCTAAAAACAAACATATACAGTGCAGCAGCCCCATAAAATTTTATTTTGTCTCAAGTTTGTTTGTGTTACATGGATCTTGTCAATATTTCCTTAAACAAGTAAACATGTACAGTATCAGTTAACTGGTCTCATTATCCCCACCGTTTGACCTGTAAAGAATTTGCAGATTCACAACACCCATGTGACATATTAAACCATTTATTAAAATCTGTTTAGAATCTTTTGAAAATTAATCCTCCAGACGTAATTTTAAAAGCTGACCAACATCAGGACCTGAAATTCAGGCTGTTACTGGATAAATGGCAGCGGAATTTGCCTTTACCAGCGAGGGCACCAGACGGCGTTTTGCCAGTATTTATTAAGAATAAGAACACATGGGGCTAAAGTCGGTTGCAAACTCAAGTCAATTGGCGTGATTTTCTGTACCTAATGCAGAATGTTCTGAATGTTACCTAATGCAGAAATCCCAAAGGATGTATAGAAGGTAAAAATCCAATGTATTCCGGGCAATTTCCGTAAGATTTTGTATCCACTACGAAAACGCATGTGTAAACACTTTGGATGGTAGAATGAGAAGGAAGGGCAACGACCGGAGGAGCCGGTCACTGAGGGTGCACAGTGTTAAAAGATTACCAGGGCATACTAGACACGGTAGAATGAGGTGCCAAGGTTGTGAGGAGACACGTAAGCGAGGAGCGAAGTAAATTTAGCCAGTTACCCTTTTCAGGCATCATAGGCACTAGATATTTAAGGGCTTTTTTGCATCGATTTGTTATTTTTTTTTTTTTAAGTTATATTTGTTTTATTGTAATCTTTAATGAGGGTAGTCCTGCTCAGTGCAGAAGCACTACTTTCCAGAGGAGCCCTGGGCCACTAATTCCAGATAATAAGATTAAAGTCTTACCAGGTTTTTACCACCTCTCTTCTATCATGACACAGGGAGTCCAGAGAGTGCTAATACAGTACGTTGGTTGCGAGGAGACAGGTAAGCAAGTATGTAAACATAACATCCCAAAATAATGCAGATCGGAAAGTACAGTAGGTCCAAAGAATGAAGATGAAAGTCAGCCGTTTTGAATATTTGGAATATGATTACAATCGTTAAAATTTGCAACTTTAAAAGTTAACTATTAACAATCATACTTAACCTTGACAAAAAGGTTGGAATGTGCAATTAGTTTGATAAGTTGAAATTGTTAATTGTTAATTTCTAGTAACATGGTGGATGAGTGTGACACACTGTGGGTTCAATATGTACTGAAGGCTTGTAACTATCAAAGTTTCTGTGTCAAATAAATATCTGTAATCCTCCCCATATTTAGCTTTTGCTATGTTAAGAGTATGACACATCACCTAAGATATATTTTACATATTTTGTCAAACATTTGATGAAACTGGAGGTAATTTTCAGTAGAAATGTCTTTGCTAATGATGATATAATCTTTTGAAGTTTGAACTGCAATGAAATGACCTCCATTTTATTCCGATATTAGACAGCTATAATGCCTTGTATACATTAACTAAATGTTAGCTCAGACTGATCTATACATGTGTACACAACTTGTACATAAACCAGATATATTTACAACATACTGTACTGTAGGTCTACCACTGTAAATTATACCAGACCTATGTAAATTATTCATTATTTCAACTCAAATGTCACTGATTAATTATTTACAACTCTGACATTTCAGCAAAAAAGTTTTAAAGATAATTTAAGTAAAGTATTTAAGCCATTGCAGAATTTACTGTACATAGTAGGTCATAGTACTATACTCATTTACAACATACACATTATGATTCGGCATATAAGACTGGTTGTGTACATAATGACACACAGGGCTGGTACTATGTATATGAATTAACTCATTTCATTGCACAACGTATTTACACATTATATTATCTACATACGTTTTAACATGTATGTACAGTGCCATCTGCTCCACATTTCTGTGGTTTTATCAAACCTTTGTCTGAGTCACAATCTGGATTTAGATTCTTTACATTTCTCCTTTCATCAGAGTTTCCAATGATCATCAATAAATATTGCATACTTGCTCATCAAACATTTACGAATATGTAGCATTCCATTCCTCCACTCATGGTGCACTTAACCGAATAAAGTGGTACATTATGATGCTGAACTGAGCCCAACATTACAATTTTCGATGCATCAGTCCTTTGCCATGTATGCAACTTGGCTATTAATGATTCATTATCGTCTCAAGGCAACTCAACTTAAACACTGTTGTGTTAAACCTGTTCGCTGTGACTTGCAATGAAAATTAAACGTACTTCAGTAAATTCTCAACAAGTAATTAAAAATTATCAGCGGATACTGTGATGATTAAACTGATACAGTATGTAAAATGCAGGCATACTGTATAGCATGGAGACCCTTTAAAATACAACATTATGTAACAAACCCAACAAGACTGTACTAATACAGGAAAAAATAACTGTGACTAGCAAGCAATGAAAATTACACATACTGTATTTCAATACTTTTAACACTTAATTTAAAATTATCAGCAGATACTTGGATGATTTAACTGATATGTAAAATGCAGGCACACTGTAAAGCATGGAGACCCTTTAAAATACAATATTATGTTGCAAACCCAACTAAATACTAATTGATACTTTTGGTGGAGCAGCTAAGAGGGGGGGGGGAGGAGGGAGAGACATAGATGAGGTAAAATGAGGGGAGGGGGCCATGTGAGGATCGGAGTAGTCAGTACCCTGGATGTCACAGTACGGCTTGCTCTGTTGCACAGACTTTTACATGTACATACATCGTACAAGAAAAGGTTCTAAAATGATGCAAAATGTGTCGAACAAAACCATTACCTCCGAAACACAACATTTTTTTATTTTCATTTGGGAGGATTGCTGTTTCACACAGGTTATTGATGACAGCTGGATTTAAACGAGACACAAACCAAACATCCTTCTTCAGCTTATCCTGTAAATCTTTGAAACCTTTCTCTTTGCTTTTCTCTTTGCTTTTTTCTTATATATATTCAAGGTGTTGACATTGGAACCAATGCCATTATTGCCAGTATTAGCTGGAATGTTATACAGAGGTTCAATATTTTATATTGAGCATTTGCAAAACTCATCTCCAGTATATACTGAAAATAGACATTGTAATAAATAGAGAAAAAAAACAAAAAACTTGAAGGACATTGGAGCTTGGTGATGTCACATTTAGATTTGAACAACTGTCTCCAGCCTTGTGTGTGAAGTACTGTAAGAAACATTAAATCTGTTATATTACCCAAATGGAATACAAATTTTCGTAGCTGTTTTGGGAAATTGTTTAAATGACAGTTACAGAACAGTAACTCTATCACATAGACCAATCATAATGGTTGAAAACATACCAAGCCTTCTCTTTTGAAATGTTGCAGTAGTTGCTAGACTGTAGACAGGGGTCTGAAGTTTCAAAGTATCAAGACTAGGCTTTCTCACATGACCTTTACTTCATTCTACCCCCCCCCACCCCCTGGTCATCAATTGGTAACTTGTGATGTAACCACAGTCAAGTGTGCAAAATTCAAAATGCTCGGTTGCTCCTGGGGCACTACAGTTCACCACCACACATGTCCACTGGAGGACTTCCCAGAGGCTGCATCCAAACACCAGCCCGTGGAACTATATTTACAAGTTACCTCGCAGGTCCCAATCAATACACATTTATACAGAACATGGGTAATGACAGGCAATGGACACTAAACATTGTGTGCCTCCTAAGCACACAATGTAATTATATGGCCAGGGCTCGAACCTGCTATCCTCAGATCACAAGTCCATTCCCCATTAGCCATTTGACCACAGAGCTCTTTTGGTGGTCTAACTTTTTCATTTCCTGGAAACAGGAAGTATATACTTGCTAACATTCCAGATCTATGATTGTATGTAAGGACATTAATGTGCTGGTAATGTACACCTTCTATACTACCTAGCATTTTTCAGCATATATAACTGCAATGATAAACTCCATTGCACTGCTTCCAGAGTTGTAGTACAGCAGTTACTGACCATGTAGCTTGGGTTCACCAAGTTTGTCTTGCATAAAGGATGACTTTGTGCCCAGATTCAGAAAGCCAGAAGTGCAAATGTATGCAATTGTATTTTAATATTTACAGGCCTAGAAATTCATAATTTTAAGCCACTCGCTAAAAAATGCCATCTGTGCATAAAAATTATCTACTAGATATATCAGATTCCCCCTTGCAGTTTCTTTCAGTTGGTAAAAATGCAACATTAAATTTGCTTTGGCAGAAGGAAAAAGTTATACTGGGAAACGGCCGAATCCACCAGGCATTTAGCCATTAAATAACCTGCAGTTTGAGGCCTAGTAGTTGGTTTATAATACCTGAAGGGTCTCTTAGAACTATCTTTGTAAAGAATTAATAAAGGTCTTGAATTTAGATGAAGTCAGACTTTTTAAGAGCATGGTAGGACATCGGGGGGGGGGGGCAGTAGTTTCCTTGGGCTGGGTACTCTGATACCAAGCTGACAAATGCTAAATAATGATGACCTTGGCCACATCATCTGCAATAAAGAAAGCAATAAAAAATCATGGTTTGTAATTAAGTTACCTGTGTTTGCCCCTGTCACAATAAATGTCCTCTCCTCGGGGATCTCATCTTTTTGTACACTCAACTTAGCTCCCATCTTGCTTCAAATACCAAAGTTTATCTGCAAAGGAGAATGAAAAAGAAATAGATATCTAGAGTATACATGCTAATTATGCAGAGTTTTCAGTACCCACAAAGCAGGGAACAATTTATCCAGGCTAGCATTGCAAAATGCTATGGAAAATGGTCAAATTGCTATACAATTAAGTGCAAATATGTATAACAGTGTCTGTACACACAGGAACCCATAATATTTTATAAGAGACAAAATTCAGTGACTTCAAAACTGCCACATAATATTTGAAATATAAATGATTCCCTTCTACGGTGAATTTACTCTTGTACCCCAAGGTACACACTAAGTATGAAGTTCATTACAGCTTTCCATTTGCAGTAAGTCATGCTTATAATAAAGGTTTGTTTTCAAAATTATTGCATTTACCAGGTTTTCAGACTTACTTGACCTCCAGGCTCCAATGACCTTTCACCACTACAAAAAACAAAGGGGACAACAGCATTTCTTGCAGTCAATATTAAGTGTGCATCCACTTGTACAAAGTTTACCAACACTTTGCTTGTGAAGTTATGAAGTTCCTAGACTTTGACTTCCAAAAAACAATAGGGCTCTTCTACCCCTCCTGTAGTCAGGATTGACACACAAAGTATGAGATTTCAATAACTGCATACTTAAACTTTAAGTACAGTACTTACAAGCAAATACACACCATCACATAGATTCCACAAAACATACAAGAATGGGGATTTATCAGAGATGACACACATGCCCTCGACAAGGAATCAAAACTTGCACAGACTTTAAAATTTACCAGTATTTCCCTCAAATGTTACTATGCTGAAAATTGCTTAAAAAGTTCCCAAATATTCTCTTGATGGTCTACTGTAACTTCTCG
This sequence comes from Apostichopus japonicus, assembly GCF_037975245.1. NCBI lineage: Eukaryota > Metazoa > Echinodermata > Holothuroidea > Aspidochirotida > Stichopodidae > Apostichopus > Apostichopus japonicus. The sequence continues at coordinate 8,596,466 of NC_092561.1, forward strand.
GTTCTTATAGGGTTTTAAATTTTATTTTCCAAGACATTCAAGTGAAATCAGACACTGCCTTACAGTGATAGAATATGGGGGTGAGGGTAGAATTTAGAGCAATAATCATTAAAGTGTAGGAGAAAGGTTGACCCTTGAACTTGATTTTCTTTCTAGCATATCTGATCATGAAACTGATAACATTTGCTACTTTTACACCTGAACTGTGAAACCACTTTCAATATCATGATATTACACAAAGCAAAGTCTATACCTATATACAGTACTTAGTACAGTAGGTCTACTCATATCATATCATGTGATGACGATGATGATGCAATCCAAATTTGTGAGGAAAGTAGAACAAAAATTTACAAAGTTGGCAGGTTTCATATCTGACAAGTTTATGCACACAATGGAATATTTCTACTACTATAAACCACATGTGAAAAGCACCTGATGTGTTTACTGTATGTGTACACATTACGAAAATGTTGCAACTTGATGAAAAAAGCAATCTTGAAAGCTTAACACTTTTATTCTTTATCGGCTTATCGCCGTTCTTACACACTGAAATTGAAATTAATGCATGGAAAAGAACAGAATACAACTTTTAAGAAAGGATTCCCATGACAGGCTGTTAGGATTTTGATTTTTGATTTTCACTACTGCTTGATTTTTCTTTGATAGGCCTAGAGGTTTCTTTCTTTCCTCCATTCTCTATAAATTTACATTTTCAAATATTCTAGTCATGTACACGTGCGATACTATTCTAATATTCCTTTCTTCAAGTTCAAGCCACGCCAAGCCTGTTTCTTTTACAGTTCTTCAACGTCATCAAGTTTCAATCATTAATCCGTTAGAAAGTAACATTATATAATTGATACCTGATACCAGTTGAGATATATTTCAACCTGTTTGGAAAGGTAGTGTGCCAGTACTGTACCATATGCCAGCATCTAGTTTCAGTCTATGTACATACATGTATGATGTACAGTACAGTATGTTAAACTACAGTATACATATGTACAATGCATAAATGCATTGTAGTAAAGAAGTGTACTTGATCCAGAACATGCCCATGAAAGTTTATGTTGACTCTAAAAGCCTCATTAAACAAACACGATTCGTGAATCAAGCCCCTAAAGTACATCAAACAACAGGTGGAGTTAATTCTGTAGAATGGGGCTGGTTGACCCATAATTGAGCAAATGGAGGTGCAGTACTATGGAATCAATTCAGTCAATTTGAGAATGTTTTGTACAAAAGCTATGAACCGTTTCTTTGCCCCAAAAGATCATTGAAAGACATAAGCTAGTATTGTATAACGGAAGAGGGTCATGGGGGTGGTGGGGGGGGGTTGGGCAGTGCTAAAAATGTCACCAATTTTGGCTGGCTAGGTACAGTAGATGGTGATTTGAGCTGAGACATAGATCAAAGAGAATCGTGAAGTAGATTCACTTCTGTCCATGATATTATTTCCCTCGGTGTAAGCTGTAGGACAGGTCCTGTACGTTCGCGCCAAAGAAAATATTGTACGCTTGTAGACTATATTGATGTTTTGCCTTCCAAAGATAGCTTTACAAACATACCTGCATCTCTTGCCAGTCATGTGACACTAATAAAACACTCATACAACACAATGACAATGTTGTTGTCATGCAGGGTTATACTGAAGAACACTTCATGTGTTTCTGTGTACATACATACAGTACATAACACTTGTATACATGGTGAGAGTACTTATCTAACAACAACCTGCTGCTTACATAAGTTTGTCAATGTGTACTTCACACAAATATTACACCTCCTAAAGCAGCCATTTTGTGTTGATTTTGATAAATATTTTTTGCTTCTGTTCTACTGTATATACTATATAATCTCACATCAATGGAGTTCAGTGGCTTGAATCTACTACATAGCCAAATTTCATTTCAAATAGTGAAGTAAAAAGTTTAGCATTTGAAAATTTCTGTGTTGTTTAATTTGTGTTTAATTTGCGCTTAATTTGCATTTAATTTGCGTTTAATATGCGTAAAATGAACTACCGTAGAAGGTGTGTGGATGACAAAATGTTCAGGATTGAATCAAATTCTATATACTGTATACAACCTACTATATCTTCACTAACAAGTAGATCTTTGGATTGGTTGCAAAATATATGCATGATAGCCAACACACCACAGAGTAGAAAATATAGTATACTTATCTCTTTAAATATAGGAAATTCCTTTATAATTAATATAAATTCAAAGTTACTGTACTTTACAGTGGTCAAAAGGTTATTAGAATAATTGTTCACCATGTCAAAGAATGCAGCTTTTCAAATTCAGTCACTAGGTTTGTGGCAATTTCAAGGACTTTTGCGGTCTAATCTATTTATTTGGTATGAATAATATTGTCGTACTAGGGGTAACAACAATAGAGATTAACAGAGTATTGAATCTGTTCAAAAATTTGACTTCTTTGACACAAAAGTGACTCATCAATATGTACAGTATAGTATTATATATCTAGGTTAATATTCATCTTTATAAACCCACATATTCTATGGTAGAAGAAAGGTTTCACAACTAGGCAGCCAAAACTTTTTGAACCTAATCAACCCATGCCATCATCTGACATTTTAAATTGGCTGTGAATACTAAATTAGAGCAACAAATAAAACTTCTTCTGCCTATTTAACATAGCATTTTTATCTAATTAATTGTTAGGCTGATTGACATTATGATGTTTAACAACACTTTTCGAGAGGAAAATGTACCCCCCCCCCCCCTCTAGGTGTGCTCATGCCCTCCAGTGTCACAAACCAGTTACTGCCTCACACATGAGAAATCCCTGAGAAAACCCAGGTACTTACTGTAATATACTGTGTACACATTATCTACTGTGACTGAATAAAGCAGCCTCCACTGGGATAAATACATATAATGGAAGTAAACGACATAGGCAAAAGAATATATATAATTGAAATTGTAGTGAGTTGGAAAATCCAAGATAATGAAAAACTTCCAGCCTCAGTTTTTCACTGTTCTGTAGGGAATAATTGATATCCAGTATATCAAATTTATCAAATTGCTATACAAGGCAAAATACATGTACAGTACAACAGCTTTTGTTTACAAAGAAACCACAGTATTTTAAAAAAGAGCCTTCAGCATAGCTACACAAAATTTAAAAATTAAACCATAAAACTTTTCCGAGATATCCTGAATTTTTTTATGAAATGCTACTTAAAGTATGGAGCGTATACATACATAAGCTTTAACTGTTTCACAATAAAGTGACAAGTTGGTGAAAGCTGCTGTTATTTGGATGCCATTTGCCAAAGTATTCACGACTAAAAAGAACCTTGTTTGCATAGTACACAACCAATATACTGTACACACTACAGCTTCACAAAACAAAATGCAAATTCATGCTAACTACAGTAAAGCAGTTAAAAACTACATGGTAAATGACCTATAGTGCTATCAGAGAATAAGTTTGGTTTTTACAGTTTGAGATTAATTTGAAGAAATCGTTTCTTTGTTTTATTTTTTGGTGTGCATTGGTTACCATGTACTATGTAGTGGAACTACTGTCTCAGAATAAGTATCACAAGTGAACAGTGAATATTTACTTATCCTTGCAAACCAAAAATAATATTACAACATAAATGATAGTTATTACACTTCCTGAAACATGAATGAAAGAAACTAAGTTAAACAAAATTCATTTTGCATGATAAAAGGTGTCTTTGTTCCCAATGTTAAAAACTACACAGGCACTAAGCTAACTCTGAAGATGATGGAAGATACCATTATACCCTACATTAGGGGTCGTAAAATGTTTTTCAGAAAGAAATGACACATGCGCATTCATGGTCTCTTAATTTTCTGTAAAATGAAAAAAAAATTACCATCCAAACATAAGAAATTTGGTGTAAAATAAAGAATCCCACATGGCAGGTGTTTAACCATGTAATATGTTTTGGCTCATCGTGGCTATAATTTTGCCACCGAATAGTCACGCTAATTACCCTAGTTCGTAACAACGATGAACATATCTCCTTTTATAATGACAGGAATAGATATACACCACGAAAATCTGAAAATAAATCAGATTTACAACCAATTATAGCAAAAAGTCCAAATGGTATTGATTTGTGGCAAAGGTTTGGTGATGTTCATTGGTTTTCAATGTCTATGCTGCAACTGCTATAAAGATTTTAGAGATATTGGCATGGTACAGACTACAGTATAGAATTAAGTAACTAAAAGATTCCAGTTCTAGCAAAGGTAAGACTTTGATCAATGACAACAGAAAACAAACGCTATAGGATTTCATACATTAGGTAAATCGAACTGTTCTCATTCACAATATATTTGGATGGTCCTTGTCTGTGATAATGGTATGCCTGCTTTCACGTGATATGACTTACTAGTCTTGTAGTACTAGTACTACAGTGTAACAGTAAAGTGTAGGCTCCACAAATATTGTACATAGACCTAGCACATGTCATTACCTTTTACTCTCCTACTACTAGTACTAGGAGGGCGGGTCCATAAGTATTGTGAGTCAGAAACATCTGCAGAAAAAATACGGCTTGTCACTGAATATAAATTTAAAAGGACAATTCTATTTTACCTTTGCAATAATCCTTGGCTTCAACACACCTTGTATCTGACTCTTAATACGAGATATTCTCCAACATGTGGAATTCCGTTCTTTGTTATACTGTCGTCTGCAACAGCCGAACTTGTTAACGTTGGAAAACCGTGTAATAACTAATATAGGTATTAGTAAACAGGACGGATCTGACCGTTATAATAAACAGTAGATCGGCTAGACAATGTCATAGACGCATTTGAAGGCTACGAAATTTTTCTCTGTATTGTATCCGACGTGTGCGGAACCTGGGAAGTGGGCGGATTGGAAGGGGCGGATTGGATGGGGCAGACTGGATGGGGCGGGGAATAGGTGCGGAGAGCAAGGGGTTGGAGGGAAAGGGGCTAGGTGAAGAGGGATGGAAAAGGTAAGGGGTTTCAGGTGTGTTAGGGAGAATTGAATGCAAAATATGAATTGTGAATGGCCATCACTGTTGGTACTCTAATAGCCTGATAACCACTAGCAAGGTCTATGGTTGAAAAAACCCCTATTTAGTGTAGTTTCCTACTACGCTGGCCTGCGTTTACAGTGTCAGAATATTGTGATGAGAAATCTTAGCTCATATAACCTCACCTCACCTTATTGGGAAATAAAATGACGTATCCCTTCGCTTTTGCTTCCTATCTATTTTTATGTTTGAGGTTGCCTATTCCTTAAATATGCAAATTTTCTCCCACCTTACTTCGTACTAATATACTTGACTGGTCATTGTGCATAGCGCAACTGACAAGTACAGTGTGCTTATGAGCTAAGCGTCAACAGATAAGGTATGTTGAAGAAATGGAATATAAATTGTACAAGCCCCCCCCCCCCCCCCGCTCCCATCGTCTACATTCTCTCACACGTACTCTACTAGCTAGGTATACCGTAGTTCACTTCAAACTCTAACTTCAATCCATTTGTGAAGTATTGCAGAAATTAATTCCGGCTCTTTAGCCGATTTCGATTGATATTATTTTTAATGAATAGCTGATGTCTATTTGTAGTAATTAATTTTAACTGATAACGAAACCGAGAAAATTGAAAATTGGAACACGGTTGTTACAGTGACACCACCACCATTCATAACATTTTTTCTGCTAAATTGGTCAGGCTAAAAAATTGTATATTTATTGGAGTCACATGCGCTTGGACTTGCTTGCTTTGTATACATACAGCACTTAATTGTGACCTTAAAACGACCTGTTTATCACGCGCTCACTGTATTGCACTGTTAGCGTCCACAGGTTTCATCATGCGTTATCCTCTTCATATTAACAATATTAAAATATTGTAGATACGCCGTTTGGACTTGTTTCGGCGTAGCATTTGTATATGCATGGGTAATTTTTTTTAACAGAAAGTTGCTGTCCGCGGTGTGATACAGCAACAATGCGGAAGGGTGGAACATCACATGACCGTATACAGTTAGTTTACTCGTGCAGGAAGTACAATACAGCGTTTGCGGCAGATGGAGGCCAAGGCTAAGTTGTGGTTCTGTTTATTTGTTTTCATGGTAGCTGCTGGATACATTTGCCTTAAACCTATATTTTGTAAGGGGGTTTATTTTCATTAGAATTCAAAAATATGGAGATGGGGCAAATCCAAAACAGGGACCTTGGCCATGCAGGCGGGTTACTATACGTCCTAACTTATCATCCCGTTTGGCAACGGTCCAAAACATATTTGTCCCCGTCAGCAAACTAACTAACATTCCCAATTTTGAAAAGGAGATCTTTGTAACTTCCCAAACTAGTACTGTTTTACGCATGGGCGACGATACACCAAGCATGTCAACATCCGCTCTTTCATATTATAGACTAGCGAAGAAACTAACTCGCATTCGAAGCAATATATGCTTTCTTCGTGAATGTAGACGTGAACATGTAGTGCCTAACGGCCTAAGGGCCAAAAACGTACTTCTCAACACCATCAATTCACCTCGTGCAGTTGCCCTCACCAGAAAACATAGCCTCATGGTTAATACAGGTTGTTCGCTGGTGCGTTTCAGCTTAGGGGAATTGGTTGTAAAGTGTTTACTTCTATACACGGAGTCGGTAGTTTGCATCTCATTCCTTGATAAAGCCTTAACCGGCGAAATATTGGAACATACAGCTTTGTATAATTTCTTACTTTGTTTGTTGAAGTCTCATATTCTACAATTCATCATATAGTGCCTACACCAAGCATGTCAACATCCGCTCTTTCATATATATATATATCTATATCTATATATATATATATATATATATATATATATATATATATATATATTTGAAATGGTGGTTACGACAAAGGCAAATGAATATACATATAATTGAAATTGTAGTGAGTTGGAAAATCCAATAGAGTGAAAAAAAACTTCCAGCCTACCGTCGGAATTCGAACCGGGGCCTCCCGCTTTATATGCGGACACCCTTATATATCAACGTACGTATGATGTTTGGGTCATTGTACTGTATCTTCTTTAAAGTTAACGTTTCCAAATCTACTTGTCGATTTATTACGGCCGTATACGTCCTCAGATTGAAGCTGGCGTGATAGCAAATACGTACACACTTGCCGGAATCTATTTGAACGTTTTAATCTAGTATATTACAGTCAGTGGAATTTGAGGGGGACTCAGTCCCCTATATAATAGCACATAATCGTCATTTCCGTGAGAAAGTTAACATCACATTGTCCTAATATTGACATTTATTCAACATTATACGCAATACAATGAACGAACACGGTATTTATATCCGGCTTTGAACCGAAACCGTTCGTGTTATATAGGAGTAACTGTGCTGCGAATGACCTGTGGATACGATCGATCACTAGTGTTTCACCATGTGCATGCAGATCCTGATCCAGAACCTGACACAAAAACTTAAAAGTAGACCGGTGGATACTCGATCACTAGTGTTTCACCATGTGCATGCAGATCCTGATCCAGAACCTGACACAAAAACTTAAAAGTAGACAAGGGCGTAGGAACCGGGGGCGCCAGCCCCCCCAGTGAAAAATATGGAGGGGCGGAAGTATGATTCCGCCCCCCCCCCGCTTCGCAAGTCAGAAAACCCCTTTTTTTTCCAAATGAGAAAAAAATCTCATTTGGAGCACCAAATTGCATCTAAGGCCAGGTGATGATGCAAAATTATTTACAAAATGGAGTGGGTGTTGAAGTGTGCTGTATATTGCGCCAAATTGCATCTGAGGCCACCTGGAAATGCAAAAAAATTCCAAAGGGGAGGGGGACACCCCCTCCCCTTAGAGGCCGGCCATCAGTCTTCAGCCCCCCCCCCCACTCAAAAGTACCTTCCTACGCCACTGAAAGTAGCCTAATTATAGCACAACCTTGCGTGACGTAAATTATAAACCTATATAATTCATTGCCGAAATATTCCTCAGAATGCCCATTTAATACGTTATTTCTTTGAGCATGGGGGAGGAAACCACACCCCACACATGTTTGTTGGTTACAACGTACCCAGCGCCACAACCCTCCTATTTAAAAAACCTTGATCCTCAGTTGTTCACAGTGAGTTTCATAGTCAGTTCGTACCAATTTTGGACGGTGTGTGTGTGGAGGTGTTGAGGAGTGTATATATATATATATATATATATATATATATATATATATATATATATATACCACAATGGCCCCCTCAATAAAGTTTACCCCCAGTACTTTGCTTTAGTTTCCGATGATGATAAAGTTGATTTTACAAAAGTTGTATACATGACAATCTGTAGCCCGACATGAGTTTTGTGAGCGTAGCGTGAAGTTATTGTAACTCCTATACATGATCCTGGTTGTCTTACTTTACAGCTTATTCATGAGTCCGTTGCCATGGTAACCTTTCTTATTTTAAAGTATTGCGTCCATAGTATTAATGTTTTTTTTTTGGTATTATGACATTATACCGTACATTATATTATGAGTTATTATATTATGCACTTATAATATGGCGGAATTATTTTTGTCCTTAGTACTTGCCAAAAATCAAATAATGATGACACAGGATTGGTCGTACCGTCAAATTTCTGCCTATTCTTTTGTGAAAAACTCTGAAAATGACCTTTTCATAAATTTAAGTGTCCTTGTCCCTTAAAGAACTCCCGCTTTCCATTTCTTAATAGGCTTGTAAAAGTGTTCTTACTCGTAAATAAAATGTAGATAACCTGGGTGAGTGGAGGGGTGGGGGTGAACTGCCACATTTAAATGAATGTTCCAATTTAACACGTCTCCACGCTGTCTGGAATAATAAAATTTGAATCTTTTAATAATTCGTAGGACTCTGCAGTTTATATTTGTCCTTCTGCTGACTTTGAAGATGAAATGCAATCAAACTTGAGGAAGATAAACATATAATTCTGCACAGGGCGCTAGTAAACTTTTCATTCGGGTGACGCTGAAGTTTTGGCACAATTCGCGCCCCATTCCGATATCACAATTTGGCCAAGTGATTCAGGTTTATGCTATGCGAACGAACAGAATTTGCCAAAGTGGTTGTTATCATATACGATTCAAACAGGGGGTAGAAAGCTTCCAAAAAGTTGGGTAGGGGGGGGGGACAACATCAGAGGGGCACTTTCTCATTCCACAACCACCACTCGTTATGCTATAAACCGATACACACCGGCCATATCACTTATATATATATATATATATATATATATATACATATATATATGATGTATTAGTATGCTATCAATACTATTTTGGTGCACATGAATAATTAAAATAAAATATTAAAATTAACGAAGGCTTAAGATATCCAAAAGACAGTTCTTCATCAAAGGGGCATATTTTATTTGCCAGTAGGGCACATTTGCATTTTTGGAAAAAATGGGGGAGGGGCACGAGCCCTCACCCCGGCTTCTCTCCCCTGGTTCCAAACATTAAGGTAATATAAGAAAATTTACAGAGTAGGAGGGATGGTTTATCAAAGGAAGGTGATTACCTTAAAACCTGTGAAAGTTTCAGTCCTAGCAATGGAATCACCCAAGGTGAAATTTTTCTCTATTCTTTTCATTGTCATTTTGCAGAGCGATTTATGACTTTTATGGTAACGTTAAGGTGTCGTCAAAATATTACGATTTTCTACCCGTATCGGTCTGTATATTACCAATTTTCAATATTTCTTCACTTTTTATGTTTGAATAATAACTCATCAATTCCATATTCTTTGTTTTTAACTTATCAAAGCTTCATATAGTTAGGGGGGGGGGCCTTTCTAAATGTCAAAACTTTCGCAGGAAAATGATAAATTGTTCCTCTAGCGTTATATGAGTATTTTAAAACCTTTCCGACAAATGCTGCAATGATCTTAGTGAATGTTTGAAATTTTGCAAAATGTAAAAAATGTCATCAATGGAAAGCAAAGCGCAAAATCACAATTATTCCTTAATCAAAGGAAAGCAAGGAAAAATCCATTTTGCAGAAAATTGGATGCGAATCACATGACAAGCTTATAATTCTTCACTTACTTGTAAATTGTCTACTTTTGACAAGTAAACAATTTGAAATTTTCGGCAACTTTTTTTAATACAAGTGAGCAATTCAAAAAATTGCAGAAATTTTGTGACAATTTATTGAGAGCATTTTAACGGAGCCTTTAATTGTGGTTACATATTATATATATATATATATATATATATATATATAGTTGAAATCATTGGAGTTGTAAAACAGAACATTGAAAAAACTTCCAGCTTCCACCAGGATTCAAACTTGGCCTCTTGCTTTATCTGCGGACAACCTAACCACTATAGGCTATGAACGCTGATTGTATGTTCAGAGGTTCGAAACCGGTATGGAAGGTTGTAACATTTATATACATATATATATATATATATATATATATATATATATACATATATATACTTTCTGGGAACTAACCCTATATATATCTATATTCCTGTTTCATTCGATATATATGATCAAATTCAGCAAATTCATGTTTTAGTTAGGTTGTGCATCAATATTTGTTTCAGTTCTCCCACCCTCCTTAATGGGAATGGAAAGGGAGTGATAGAGTGAGAAGTTTCTGTATGGAACTAAATATATATGGGATGGGGAACAAGGAAGGAGGGGCAGGGGAGAGGGACAGAGAACACTGCATATATGCATTGGCATAAACCAGGGTTTCACATTCTTCTCTGCTCATGCATGTTAATTTAGGGGTGTGGATGGGAAAGATAAGTGTGGAGGGGCAAGGGGAGGGGGGGGGATACAATAAGCTTTCTGTTGATGAATGTAAATAAGAACAAAAGGAATCATCTGGTTGTATTTGACAATAAACTATATTTATATTATAAAATTATATTTTATTATTATTTAACATGATGATAATAATACTATAATTGGGTATCAAATAAACTATAATCTGGATTGCTGATTACGAGCGTTTTTACGCAAATTTAATTTTTAGAAGGTAAACAAAATTTTGGCAAATGTAATGAACAAAATATCTGGACAAGTTGATAATAACTGAACCCAGAATGATGGCATAATCATCTCACAAACCATCTTTTACTTTTTGTTTCACAGTAAGAAAGAGTTGTATTTTATGTATTTTTCCCCTCGTTTTCACTTCTTTTTTCAGGGCTTTTCACCGCAAGCGAGCCTTCTGTTGATGTCCTCGATGACACCTGGCAGGTCATTGATGCTGTCAATGACATAGTGAGCTCCAGCCTGTGTTAGCTTGTCATATGCTGCTTGCAATTTCTTGCTGTACTCCCCCTTCTCCATTTTTGCCAACTGTTCCTCTGTCGCTGCCATGTAGTTACCCTGGCAACCAACGAGGCAAAGAAATGGAGCAAACAAACAGATAAAAAAAAAAAAAATTATCATAAATAAATAAAAGATGACTAAGCTAAATTAACTATAAGATTTTACTATACCTCTACACGTTATCAGTACGGTTTGAAAATATTCCAGACAGACTGAAGAAAGATAACAAATTGGTCACATATGAACACCAAGCTTTTCTCAAGTACCTGTTTAACAGCTAGATATACCAGTTATGGAGAATAGCAATTTCTGCCCAAATTCTTATATACAAAGTAGATTTCATAGGGCAGATAAATTTGCTACAATAAGTTGCAATATTAGTTTTGTAACTATGTAACAGACCATTCTGAGGTATTATCAGACTACATAGAGGTATATCAACAGTGATACTAATGCATGGACCTCGCAATAAAAAAAACTGCCTCAAATGCAACCAGCTATATCAAGTTTCAAAAAGTATTATCAGACGATATTGAGGTATACCAACAGTGACTCTAATGCATGAACATCGCAATCACAAAAACTGCTGCAAATGCAACCAGCTGTTTCAAGTTTCAAAAGGTATTATCAGACGATATTGAGGTATACCAACAGTGATACTAATGCATGGACCTCGTAATCACATAAACTGTCGCAAAGGCAACCAGCTGTCTCAAGTTTCAAAAGGTATTATCAGACGATATTGAGGTATACCAACAGTGATACTAATGCATGGACCTCGTAATCACATAAACTGTCGCAAAGGCAACTAGCTGTCTCAAGTTTCAAAAGGTATTATCAGACGATATTGAGGTATACCAACAGTGACTCTAATGCATGAACATCGCAATCACAAAAACTGCTGCAAATGCAACCAGCTGTTTCAAGTTTCAAAAGGTATTATCAGACGATATTGAGGTATACCAACAGTGACTCTAATGTGCATGAACCTTGCAATCACAAAAACTGCAGCAAATGCAACCAACTGTTTCAAGTTTCAAAAGGTATTATCAGACGATATTGAGGTATACCAACAGTGACACTAATGCATGGACCTCGCAATCACAAAAACTGCAGCAAATGCAACCAACTGTTTCAAGTTTCAAAAGGTATTATCAGACGATATTGAGGTATACCAACAGTGACACTAATGCATGGACCTCGCAATCACATAAACTGTCGCAAATGCAACCAGCTGTTTCAAGTTTCAAAAGGTATTATCAGACGATATTGAGGTATACCAACAGTGATACTAATGCATGGACCTCGTAATCACATAAACTGTCGCAAAGGCAACCAGCTGTTTCAAGTTTCAAAAGGTATTATCAGACGATATTGAGGTATACCAACAGTGCCCCTAATGCATGAACCTCGCAATCACAAAAACTGCTGCAAATGCAATCAACTGTTTCAAGTTTCAAAAGGTATTATCAGAATATATTGAGGTATACCAACAGTGACACTAATGCATGGACCTCGCAATATGCGTAAACTGCCGCAAATGCAACCAGCTGTCTCAAGTTTCAAAAGGTATTATCAGACGATATTGAGGTATACCAACAGCGACAGTAATGCATGGACCTCGCAATCACAAAAACTGGCGCAAATGAAGCCAGCTGTCTCAAGTTTCAAACGGCATGACATTTGGATGCATCTAATAGACAAAAACTATATGGCTTCTAGACCTGGTTATGACTCTTTTAAACGTTGTATTTTTTTCCAGAATTGCCATAAGCACAGAAATCTTTTGAAAGAACTTTGGGAAATGAAAATTTATCTACCATCGGACAAGCAAATGGACTCACCGTCTTGGCTACTCCAACTGCCCAACATCCAGCAGTTAAACCCTCTGTGATACCACCAGCAGTGTCATCAACCTTTGCAAAATTTAATGGAGAAAACAATGGGTAGTCACCAGGGGGGTAGGAAGCTTCCAAAAAGAAGGGGGGCACAACATCAGAGGGGCACTTTCTCATTACACAACCACCAATCGTTATGCTATAAACCGATACACACCGGCCATATCACTTAAATATATATGATTTGTTAGTATGCTATCAATACTATTTATTAATATTGTTTATTGTTAACCGTGCTACAAGAAGATATGTAATGCCATTTTATAAATAGCATGTACAGACTAAAATAAATAATTAAAATAAAATATTAAATTTAACAAAGGCTTAAGATATCCAAAAGAGAGTTCTTCATCAAAGGGGCACATTTTATTTGCCATTTTGCAAAAAGTGGAGGGGGCAGGTCCCCCCCCCCTACCGCCTGGTAGTCACTACTTCCAGTCTTATTTATACCACAGAACACCTCCATACTGGATATTTTAAATTACATCATCAAATGTAAGCCTATGTCTTAACTTTATTTATTAACTTAATTAATCAATAAATGTCTAATGTTCTATAGGTTTTGTTTATGTTAATTGTATACCATTCATATGAAGCTTGGGGCAGGGTGGGTATATTTTTAATAACTTCATCGAATGTAAGCCTATGTCTTAACTTTATTTATTAACTTTACAACTCAGAAAATGTCTAATGTCCTAAAGGTTTTGTTTATGTTACTCGTATACCATTCATATGACGCCTGGGGCAGGGTGGGTGGGGGAGGGGATTGTTGTATTCTTTGTAATTTGCTTACAAATTAAAATTTGGTTGTGCTGGTATGCTACCCAATCAATACCAAAAGGGATGAGATTTGTCCATTGCTACTATCTGTCAGTCATTTCACTTTAAGGTCAAGTCATTGCCTGCAGTTTGTATGACTTGAGCTGTCTTTATAAGACAGTGAGGGGGTGGGAGGGGGGAGAGGGGCTAAATTGAGGACCCCATTGGCCACATCCCAAATCTGGCACTGGTTACACATCATACAAAGACGTAAATAGTGCGGATAAAGAAATACATTCCCTAACATTACGGTCTCTAGTTTTGCAAACTGCAGACCCTTTGCGCCTATGACAGCAAGAAAACTATCGTCACCTAAATGTATTTACAACCGATAAGGTCGGTAAACCAGACAGCCAGTGGGCTTATTGTGATTTCTTGCCAATTGAGATTATTTGATCAGCAAGGTTCTTTCACCGACTGTGGACCTACCTACTAAATAAGTTAACTTACCATGTTTACAAGCTACTTTTAGCAAAAATCAACTCAAGCCCTGCCCCCTAATAAATGTGCATAATATCACAATGAACATATCATGTACCAGCTATCTACCAACACCTTCACACAAAGTATGATTCAATTCTGAAAATGTTTACATTTGACCCTGTGACCTCATTAATATTCTTGAGATGAGCACCAAAATCAATAGGGCTCTTCTACTCACTATGGCGCATATATGTACCAAGTATGACTACAATCCAACTTGTCATTGTTCAGTTACCATGTAAAACAAGATTGGCCACTAAACTCAAGTCTCTAGGATCACAAGATTCCTCAAATAAACCATCATTCATGGAAAATCGAACACGTGAAATTGTTGTTAGTTAAAGTGGGGAGGGGAGATGGGGGAAGGAGTGGGTTGATGGATTCGTGCTTGGGTGTGTTGGACAGATGCACTATTGTCACATGAATTGATTGAAGATTGATGTATCAATGGATGGATGGGAAGTGTCTATATGGTTCAAAATCATGACTTCATAAACAGGTTCACTATTTACTTTCCCTGGCTGAAGCCAAAGCAAGCCACCTTTACAACCAACCCACCTTTACAACCAACCCACCTTTACAATGGATTCAATTGGAGACACGTCCAGGTGTACCGCATTCAACCATAGGAGGTTGGGGCTCGGTCTGCCTCTCGGAGCCATATCAGAGGTAGCACAGAATTCTGGAGTGTATCCTTGTTTGGTTGCTATGGGAGACAATGTTTCCATGATAGGTTTGGTAAATCCTGTGGACGAGCCAATCTTCAATTTATATTTTGTCCTCAGATGGTTCACAGTTTTAACGGCTCCTGCAACATCAAGAGAGAGAAGTTAAGGAGAAACAAGAGGGTAATATCTGAGGAAGGGTTAATAAATATAATCCTAGATAATCGCAGTTAAGTTAAAAGGATTGTCTGGTAGCTCTAAGAAGTTACCTTAAAAAACCATAAATAATTTTCCAAACATGTTGTCAAAGTATGAGAACACTAATGTTGCGTTTGACAGAGAAACAATTTTTTAATCGTTAAGGATGGACATTTCAGATATGATTTGAACAGTAACAAACGTGAAGTCATTTTCACTAATGCAGATTGCGACATAACCCACGCTCTGTAGAGAACCTACAGTAATCACCACAAAAACAGCATTTGTATACAGATTAATTTCTTCCTTAATTTTCGGTGATATTTCTTATAAATTAGATATGCTTTCAAAAACTCCTTAAGCTGCCACATATGTAGTAAATCAATGGTTTCGTGGTCTTTGTGTAACACAAGATAAATTTGAACAGCAGACTCTTCGTTGTTTACATTGCGAAGAATGTTCGCATATAGGCTACTCTAACGTTTACAATTGGACAGTTCTGCGAAGCCTAAGCTTTTCGGTACTTCATTCTGCTCTGACATCGATTCCGCCAAGTTTCATCTTTTGGTGTTCCAAATACTTTTCAAGTTTCCTTTTACTGTAAAGTTGATCCGTGAATTTTATTTCAGCGATTTCGAAGAACAGTTAATGAACTACGGTTTGAGTGTGAGAGTGTATTATGTGCAAACCTATGTAAGTATACCAACTGGGCATGGTAGGCTGTAAACATTCGCGATATGTACGTAATATATAACAGGCTATCACCTGTGCCCAGTGTACAGACGAAAGTGTATTTGCTGCGAAAATAGAGTGCTAACTTCAATTCGCTCATTTTGCCTATTTGCCTGCACTAGGTCAATCACCAAATTGATGCGTTCGAACAAACAGTGCTTTTGGTGAGAAACTGGTGAATTTGAAAACCAGATTTCTACAAGAAGAAAACTTTGAATGGGGACAATTTTCACATGGTTAGAAAGAGAAAAATACAAACTACAAGGACAATGTATCAAAATCTTCCACCAAACAATTCCTTTAAAACTGTTGGATAAAAAGGTGGCCAGGGGCAGGAGAGATTTATCCTAGCCTACCCTGTGGTGAAGTCTTTGCCTGTTCTGTCGGTATCAACAGTAAACTTAAACTAGGTGGAACAAGTTTACTGCACCTTTCCTACGTAAGTATTTAACTATGTTGTGTCCTACTGCATGTGTTACGTGTACTGCAGCATTCCGTTGTGCTTGCAATGCAACTTTCTCTCAAAACCAACTTAAAACTGTATTGTTCAAAGTGTATTACATTGATGCTCAGTGGTGGAGCTAGGGGTATTGGTCAGGGGGGGGGCGAGAATGGTCTGTAGGGGCGCTTTCCACACTATCTAAGCGGAGCGCCACCACAGGTTGGCGCGAAGCATACAGAAATTTTTTTAGGGAAAAAATACTCCCTAGATCGTAGGAAATGACCCTTTCCGGGCCTTGCTAATTTGCAGATAATGTGACAAATGTCAATAGGTAGATGAGAGCGCAATAAAAAAGTCAATAATTGCGAATAAGTAAAAAGTGGTAAAAAACTGAAAGGGGCGCCAGCAGTCCATTTGAGTCCGTCAGGGGTACATCCGCCCCCCCCCCCCCGACTGTATGGACGCTCCGCCACTGTTGATGCCACAATGAATATTACCTAAGGCCTTGAATAAATCTGTGACTTTTCGACACAAACGTAACAGCCCTGTAACCAAATATACGTCTAGAATCGACGCAAGTGCCGGCTACTGTCTTATGGTCTAACCTGATATCACGTTACAATGTTCTTTCAGACTTTCCTTCTGCTTTGGAACAAAATTCTGGTACATTCGGTCGATGTCTTGTCCCGTGGGATCCTTGCCGTGTTTGGTATTCCAGCGTTTTCTGACCGACTCGTAGCCCAGCACCGTTTCAATGTGCGTCTGATGGTTTAAGATGGCAGAATGAGCTGTTGAAGCTGCAGTAGACATGAATCATGTGTTTAATTCTTCGACTACTAGTGGTGCCACAACACGTTTCATACTGGATGAGGTCAGCCACTGTGGGGGGGGGTGGGGGTGGGGGTGGGGGTGTAGGGTGATCATTAGGAATAGAGTATATGATCAATCTCTGACCTGGAGGAGGGGGTTTAAGGGTAAAGAGTGTGTCCTCTTGTTTGTTTGATTAAGGGGTGCTTACATGCAAAATGGTGATATAACTTTCCAGTTTCTATAGCAAGTCTATGGTTCACCAATTGATTTTGCCCATGTACATACACCACCTATTATAGAGCCCTCATACACTCTGAGAATGTCAATATGCAAAATGACCAAAAGTATTTGACAGCTTTTACACTTGTGTATGTCTTGCTTAGGTGAATGTGCTTCATGTTAGAACTGTAACCATGGAGACCGGTGCCATACATGGAACCACTTCCGCCCATCCTCCAGGCCCTCCCACTTCTTAATGAAGTTTTGTTGGTACAGCAGCCCAAAAGTAAAGAGTTTGTATTTCTTGCTTGGAAGTGTTCCTAGAGCACCCCCTTGAACTTAATTCTTGGATGCTGCCCCCATTGGATAATCTGGTGCTGACACAAACATAACCAAACTTCATGACTCGTAACATATCGTAGTTTCATCGACCAGGAAGACCATCGACTGATATTCCTGAAAGATTTCACCATTCAAAGAGTGGAGGGCAGCTAGGGGAGGGGATTTGTGTGAACATGGAAAATCTCAGTCTACCCGGTTATAGCACTGTCTATCAAAAGTCATGACTATCCTTGTACATCATAGTACAATAGTATCTGAATTTTGCCCATTTCCACTGTGGTCCCAGCCGTAAAATTTTTTATCTTACCCTCTTATGTGTACCCATGGGACCCCTCGTTTCCTCGTCTGTTATTGGAACGCCCTCATCTTCGAACACCTGCTGAAAAGCTATCACTGGTGCAATTACACCACAGTCAACTACTGTGCCGGCCCAATCAAATACGACAGCTTTCAGAGGGCCCTGGTACCTCTGGACCACACGGTATGGCATTCTGGCGTTGGTCCATATATACCCTAGGGGATCGAGAGACAGAGACTGAGTTACAAATAACATTCGTGTGCAATCATACATGTAACATTGGTCAATTCCTTTTTCTTTTTTTTCAGATATGAAGAGGCACAAGAAGTACTTATCCTAGAGCTACAGTTATGACATATATCCTCTAATTGTCTGTACACCAACACTGTGTAAGTGGGTCATTGCTTAGTTACATGAGGAGTGTAAATTTGTTTTATTCTATTTTTTTCCGGTTATCATCAATGGTATCACCAAAATGGTCGGGGTATGGCGATATGGGGGTGGGGCACAAGGCCCCTCAAAGTTAGTTCCCCCTGGTGCCCTCCCATTGATTAAAAATTTGCCACATCTAATAAAAAATCTTAACGCCGGAAGATACACAACTTTTTGACTTCTACTGGATATAAATAGGTTAGACTTTTAATAAATGAGACTATAATAGTAAATGAACTGATTAAATTAGTGATGCACAAGTCACCAGGGACACCTTACTAATGAAATATCCTGGACCATCTATGCATGCACAACATTGATGCTGTTACGACAATTTCACAAACCAAATCACTACATATTAAACAGAATGGATGTTTGGATAAATTAGTGGAAACTGAAATATATCCAAAGTTTGACTGTTTATAGAATAGGACTTTAATCAGACCTCAGGGATTTAGGAACTTGAGTAATGACTTTAAAATGCTTAAGTCGATTTTTCAGAAAAAATATGACTGAGAATATTTGGGAGAAATACTGGCTCCCTTGGGTATATCTATTTAAATCATAAAGTCATTTTTCACCATGTTTAGTATTATATTTTTCTGTGTTGTTTGATTTTTCACCCTTGTTTAATGTATACGTATTTCAAGAACAATGAAAACAGTATCAAACCAGAATGCAAAAATGCATAGTGGTTTTGATGATGTAACATGAGCAGTTTTCTTCATGAATCTGACGAAATGTATAGTGAGGGTGTACACCATACTGGATCTTAGTAATACAGTGCAAAGCAGTGTGATGTGCCAAACAATGGTTTTCAGAATTTGACCTCTGATGACCCAAAATGACCTTCACCAAAAACAATAGGCTTCTTGTACTCAATGTGGTACTTCTACACACCTAACATGAGGTCTGCCCAAGCTTCCCTTCTTGAGTCCTGGTACAAGTATCTATCGAACTATTAACATCATTAACTTTCTCGACATGACTATGACATTACCCTGAAAGTGACATTTATTTATCAGTTCATACTCATTAATATAGTGCATTTTATTAAAATTATCTCACCTGTTTGAAAAGACATAGCTAAACAAAGTATTTGGCAGCACTCTGTAAAATTAGTTTGAGAGCCCTGATTGTATGATCTTGTCAAGGAAGCGAGTTTGTTTCTTTTATTTTCGGCTTCAAGAGAGCTGAGGAAATCTGTGGACAGATAGAAAATGAACAGCGGGTGAATTTCATCATTGAGTTCTTCTCTACATATATGGTACATGATCAGTGGTGTCAAGGGTCAAGTCAGGCCCTGGGAATAATTATGCCACCAGGCACAGGTTTCTGATGTGCTAAAGTATAGATAGTGGAAATGAGAAAATATGTACATCATATTGTTCATTCCATGGGCCCACTTGTTGACACCACGGCCCAGACTATAGCCACCTTACCTCTTGTCAGGCCAGTACACAATGTATTGCTGTCAGAACCAGAGAGAAATTGTGTGACTGTTTATGCTAAAAATATACCTCTAGCACTTCATCCGATTAGAATAAAGAATTGTCAATGATGGTCTTAAAGTTAGTCAGTATAGGCCACAATTTATAGCATGCTATATAATTGATAGTTTTCAAAAAGTACTTTCCTGGAGGTGTTTACCCTCCAAATTGTTCTCATACATTTTTAAGGAACACACAAGATGACTAAATGTCCCAGTGAGGGCAATTTCATCGAAGGTTGTAGTAAAACCAGTTTAAGAATTTTGACCAAATGTGACCATTTTTTAAATATATTTTGGGCCAATACAGCAGATCTTTAATATTAATCAGAATGTTCGTATATAGATGGTACTACTTGTCAATATATTGTGACATTTGCTGTAACTACACTGAAAGTACCACCTGCTAGCTAGCATGTAACTCAGCATAAAGTAAAATGTCTTCTATAAACCTGTACCATTACTTTCCATTAAATTTAAAGAATTGGTGCGTGTAAATGATGGTCTTAATATTATTCAGAATGTTGGTTTATATAGACGGTACTACAAGTAAATTAATAGTGACTTTATGTGCTGTAACCATAATGAAATCCAGATCTGGTAATATCTGAGCTGTCATTGAAACTTTATAAAATCATGTTCGAATATTGACAAAATGTCAGCCACGTTGTAATGACTTGGGTTAGTGGCTACAGCAGAGTCCCGACTTTAGGGACTCTAGACTCAACTAGAGTCTGTGCTTGCAAAAGACTTCGACTCCAGTCTCTGAATGGTAAATGTTAACAAATTGACTCAACTCAACAAGTTATTGTGATTTGTGATTTGACTGAAGTTTCTTACTTCTTTTCTATCTATTTAGCCATAGGCCTACTTGCAATCCCCTGCATACCTTTAGCATACCCCTGTACATGACCCCTGACAACAATGTGGCAGCTAATCTCTTCATTGTGCATGGAATATATAGCAACATTCATACCACATATCCTATGCAAATTTTCGGGCAAGTTAATAGTACAAAAGATATATCTAGTTTTCAAATTGCTTTGCTTTCCACAACAACAAAAAGTATTGCCTTTCTAAGCTAAACCAAATTAATGCAATTTACTGAATTCAATATATTGAAACTTTTTTGTTTGGTACTTTTACAAGTAATACAACAGACATATATATATATCAGGCATATTGCTCTCAAGTCCTTGTACAGTACATAAAAAAATGTTATAAAGTTGCAAACATATTGTTTCTAGATTAGTTTAGTTTAGTAGTAAAAAGGGATCAGGAGGGACACTCAAGTCCCCATCAAGGACCCTATAGGAGAAAAAAAAACTGAAGATACAAACACTCAGACCCGGTTACAATGCTTAAAGTGCTTGTCCAAAGCATTCTTAAACCCAATCACAATACTTGCAAGTACAACTTTCTCAGGCAAACCGTTCCACTCATTCACAACCCTATTGAAAATATGTTGAATGCTTTAGGCCTTGAAATGTCAAGAAGAAACATATTTCCAACCTGAATGTGACAATTGATCCTTGGTAGTGAAAATAAATTCTGCACACACTGTTGCTCTTGTTGAATTCAGCCAATGCAGTATAGTCACACCTGGCTGGTGGTAGAAGACCTACAGTAAGTGTAGGTGATTTCCAATACCATGCAAGTTCACATGAAAAATATGTTACCTCCCTCACCTTAGACAATTGAGGTCACTATCTATAACTGACATCCTGCATTTGTTCATTGCAAATGCACTATCAGCCTACGTACAATTGGATAGGATATTATTATTATTATCATTTATCTCATAGGCTACAGTTTATTGTTACGTTGCTTTTACCAGCCAATTGCATCCCCTTGTTACTCTTTCATTTGATTAGCATACGTACAGCACAAATAAACTGCAACAGTACAAGCATAATGATCATTACTTGCACTGTACGTCACAATACCCAGGCATGCACCCATTGGCGGAGTGAAAGTTTCATAACTGTAGCCTGTATGCCTTTAGCTAATAGTAAGCGTGCTAGCTAGCATTTGTTCTTGGCATGGTATAGGCCTACCAGTACTTTGCACTGACTAACCGAGTCCATGGTTTTTATACTGATTACAATTTGGTCTAGTGCGTTAGCATAGGCCTGCTGTAAGATATACTGCCACATAATAAGTACTAACAAAGTAACAACAGTATAGGCCTAGCCTACTGTACCTGACCTTTTTCTTTTCTTGTTTGTTACTTGTAAGTTGTTGTTGTTTTCTAGTGTGTTACTTTTCTAGGTCCTGCTCAGTTAGACTGCAGAGTTGACCTAGCGTATGTCCACTCCTATGCCTATAGTACGTACCTTAACTTAAGCAAATATTTAGTAAGGACTAGCCTATAGTAACAAACGTCCTCGATCCAGACTGTACAGTCCTGAAAGGAAAGTCGCATGGACTGGTCATATTCGATGTTTCAGATCCAGCAACGATTCCAAAGCTACAATGAAGGTATGACTAACATATATACGACATACCCAATCTTGATCATCAACAAACTGTAGCCTAAATACTATTACTACAGGTACTAGTACCAGCTTACGTGATCTAGGCTATTGGTGAAACAATAATTATGCTGCTTTCTGTGTATGATTACTTGAAGTACTGGTAGTAGTCCGACGTCGACTTATATTACTGGGAGTGTAAACACCTCCCTGCGAGCTGGTTAGACCGTGTCAATCGTTATCTGAATCTTGAGCGAAGTCAAAATCAAAGGGTGCTTCATTATCGTACGATCGATACGACACCCACAGGTAAACTACTGTAGATAACATGTCGGTAATTGGGTCGCAGTACTACAGCAGTTTTCTTTAGGAGTTCAGCGTGTAGTTTTTCTTCCAGAAAACATAACGGGATTAGATCTGACTTTATATAATAAGTGTTTTATTGTCAGAGACGTCACTTTCAGTATTTTGTTATAATGTACATTGACATCACACGTGTGTATGTGGCCAGCTGGCACATGATGACCTTTGATCTTTCCCAGGGTATTTCTCGTCGGCACCCCCGTTGCCATAGTACGTACTCACAGCTACAATCGATTTTGACAAAACACATAGAACCGCTACTGACGCAATGATTTTCTTCTTGGAAAGAGGAAAAACTGTCCACAAACTGGTTATCAACTGCGAATAAGTGTATCTATGTAATAAAAAGTTAGACTTTTAGGGCTTGAGTGTTTTGATCTAAACAGGACTTTTCAGAGGCAACAGAGTGTGACCACCTTCCGGTATGGCTAGTATAGGGAAGCTATCGTGTTTCTGAGAATATAAGCCTCACGCTGTGGCTAGTATAATTATTTCGTTACTTCTACACAGATGTTGTTACACAATAAACAGAACCACAACATAACCGACTGACGAACTTTTTCACTTCAGAACCAAACAGTTATCATTCGTGTTAAGACGAAGCCGTACTACTATGAACTTGAGTTCGTTGGGACATGATATTTTGGTACTGCATTGCTCATTAATTATGCACTCATCATTAGCCTACTTTTTCAAAGTCAAAGACCAACAAGAAAGAAATCAGAACGATCCATTGCATAATTTTAGGCAGCGCTGTACTTTACCTAACTTGAAATGTTAATTCTGGTCTAAAAAGGTACGTCAGATTTCATTCTTTTCTCGTATTGTGTCTAATGTAAACACTGCATGTCATACTATGCAAGTCACGGGAACATGTTGAAAAGCTGACGGCAAAATCTCGATTAACGATTTTGTAGTAAAGAGCATAACTAGTTCGAAAGGGAACTCTGTATTATCAAGTTGTTATCAGGCCTCCACTTGAACACAGGCGTTTCCACGATGGCTATGCAGTAATATTACTGTGTGGCCATCATGTGGGCTAGAGTAACAATTCCTATATACTGTAGGTCAAAATGTTTGGTAGGCCCATGGAGCTATCTGTTTATAGCTCCATGGTAGGCCCCAGATGTTGACAATCTCTCCAGGGTTGTTTCCATGCAAGTTTAACCCTAGCATTTTGTTGGGGAAATAACCTACAGGCTGATGAAGGTCACAGCAGACAATTGATTGCCCAGGGTAATTGATTGGCTCACGTGTGTCCCTCCTGACCCCTTGTTTTTGTACCTGCAAACTTAATTCCTTGGATGAAAGACTCAAAATGTTGTAGCCTACACCCAGCAGGTTTGATGTGCAGGGGGAGTCAAATATCCATGCACACAGAGAGACAATAATTCTTGGCTTATAGTCGCATCATATTTGTGGAGAAAAGAAAAAGAAGCAATTAAATAATGGACATAAAGTTACAAATATCCCTTAGATTCTGTAGCTCTCAAACCATACAGTTTTATATCTGTATTTATCATTCAAGTTCTGTAAATGAACATGGGAAATTTGACTGGGAAACTTTTTGACACAAACTTTTCATGAGAGCGCTTTTTTTTTTTTTATATTTGGCTAACATTCAAAACAATGTTGGCCAGAATTGGATTCTGTACACTTCAAATTTTTGCCTAGTCTAACTGGATTCTATCCAGGGACATCAGGGTCATAAACCAAATTCTTTATCAACTGAGATATCCAGCCCTTAATTAGCTTGTGGCAAACTATATTTTTGTATGCTGGGAGGTGGTGGGGGAGGGGGGTGGGGGTTTAGGAGAGGTGCCATACAGAAGTATAACAGTACCGTGCATACCTACCATATGTAACTGGTGGGATCGCACCCCAACTTCATACTTAAGCCAGGGATTAGCAGGAGAGGGATTTCAAGAGTAATAATAAATGACTTAAAATTGATCTGAATTTCCATCGATGTTCGAACTTTCTCATGAAGGAAGTAATTTTCCTGTACATTCTGACATATCATCCAGGTATGAAATGATCTCAAAATACTTTAATGTTGGAACAATATTATTTAGTCTGAGATAATTTGAATTTTATTTTATTTTAAATAATTCTCAGGTTGAAAAATACAGAATATATTGCAAGATCATTTCAAATAGGCCTAGCAACAAATGCAGTTTATTGGTGTTGTCCATGTATTGCCATGTAACATGACATATATACCACTGATTATTACATAACATTGTACTCCAGATAGGGATCCGGGGAAGGGGGAGGGGGGGGGTTGCATTCGGTGTGCACCCTGTCCCTTTTCAACTTCATGTCATAAAAAACTAAAAAAGTTCTCAGAAACATATTTGTGATAAGTGATGGTAGCCATAAACTGTTGCTAAGCTGCTAACGTTTTATGCCCCCATAAAGTATAGCGTTTGCAATGTTTTGAAAAAACAATTTTGAAATCAAAGAAGTTCAGAAAATCAAGTGTTGCTCACCCAATAAGTTTAAAAAAAACCCACTGGTTTCCGTAAAAGAGATTAAAACTGCCCGTGCACTGGATTAATTCTTATTTACTTTACTTATCTTATGACGGTTGACAATTAACTACATGACGTTGAATACATGCAAAAGAAATAGATTTAGATCTGGTTGACATGGCCGGTGATGTTATCTGCAGTAAGCATGCAGGCCTTATTTGGCTGATGATATGCCTACTAAAATGGGCTTTGATATAGTGTATCTCTTTAAATAGGTACTATGGGTTGAGCAGACCATTAAGAGCATTACCCATGTATTTTGTATTTACTTTTTTTTTATTAATTTCATTTTTTAATTATTGTCATCTTTACTGAGGGTAGTCCTGTTCAGTGCAGGAGCAACGTTTTCCAGAGCAGCCCTCAAATACTGACAAAAATTAGCTGACAATTAAAGCTAATTACAGTAGGTGCAAAGGTATAATGCTTGCAATGGTACAGTGTAGTATGCATTCTTGCAACAACTGTCTGGTTCTGCTCAACTATTTTTATCAACATGCATATATATATCATCATACTATAAAAATCTTTTGGATAAAAAGAGATCTTCGATCAATAACAGGGTATCGCAGTAAAATAGTCACAGACTTCTACTGTAGATGAGGCAGTAAAAACACAGTAAAACTCAGTCAGTATATACCAGTAATGTCTACATAATATTATGAATTAATTGTCTGGTAGAAATGTTGCCACTCCACATACATACTCTTTGTTTGCTCATTTAGAGGTGTATGCATGATAAAATCATTAAAAAAATTCTTGGAAAAACAATGCACAGAGTTACAGTCATAGGAGGAAGCCTTGACAGTACATTATGAACCAGACCGCCCTGCAATCGGTACGTTTTTCTCATTAAACTGAATAAATTGAACCTCGCAGATTGACATAAGACCTTGTGCTAGGTACAGTATATGACCCTGTGCGGCTAGGATTATGACCGGCACTCATTATCACCGAACAGGATGTTGAGGTTTTTCTTAATAATACTACAAGGATTAAGGAAAGAAAGCATTATATGTCATGTATAGATGATAAGCTGTCACGAGGCCTACCGCTGTACGGACAATGTATCAAACTACCTGCTTTCAAGAAACAATGATGGAAGTTAAGGTCACCACTTTTGATGTTTTAAAAGCTTGGCACTGGGGAATGAATGGCATTTACGTGACAGATTTAACATGGAGGCTGGCTAGGGGTTCAAAACCGTGGTCACAGTCGAATGTAAATGGGGCCATAATAGTGAGCAACTAATCTAAAAAAACATTTCAAAACTGTTGCCAACTGTGGGTTATCTAAGAAGGCAATTTTAGCAATCATATGTTTAGTATTATTACGCTTGAGATAATAAAGTATTCTCAAATATACCGCTGCTAGAATGTGAGAAATGAAACCTGGCTGAAAGTGGTGCACCTGTCACTATACCCCCCCCCCCATCCCCGCCCAATAATGCACTGGTTATTACAATTGTGACAGTAATATCAGTCAGCCAGTCCCTTAAATGTTGTCTGCAGTATTTCCCAAGTTTATAGGTATGTTGTATTGGCCCCAAATATGCTAGATATTCAAATATGGTCACCTTTGGTCAAAATTCTTGATCTGTTTTGATTACAACCTTCGAGGAAATTGTCCTCACTTGGACATTCAGTCTAAATGTCTGAGAACAATTTGGAGAGGAAAGACCTCCAGGGAAATACTTTTTGAAAACTTTTAGCAATTATAGCAGGTTATAATTTGGGGCCTATACTGACTACCTTTAAAAAAGATGTTTCCAATTTAAATTTGCTGAAGCTGGGTAGTTTCCTGACTCTCTATACAGTATTTATATGCTCAGACATATAAACAGCAGGGAATTCCAGAGTAAAAACTTATCTTAGTTGGTCAATTAATGAAAGAAGAACAATTTTAACTTCTACCATCATTTTAATACTTAATGTTGAAATCTGATCATTAGGGAGACCATTATTTGTCTTTCTAGCATAGTTTGGGACAACTAATGACTGTTAGAGTATTTATATCACAATTAGAAAGAATGACAGAATTAGAAAGAATTAGAAAGAATGAGAAAGAGAAAGAAAGAATGAATTAGAAAAAATGAATTAGAATGAAGGAATTAAGAAAGCATGAATTTAGAAAGAATAAATCAGAAAGATTGAATCAGAAAGAATTAGAAAAAATGAATGAGAAAGAATGAATTAGAATGAAGAAATTTAGAAAGAATAAATTTAGAAAGAATAAATCTAAAGAATGAATGAGAAAGAATGAATGAATGAATGAGAAAGAATAAATGAGAAAAAAATGAATCAGAAAGTCTGAATTAGAAGAATGAATTAGGAAGAATGAATTAGAAAGAAATGAGAATTAATGAAACAGAAAGAATGAATCAGAAAGTCTGAATTAGAAGAATGAATTAGAAAGAATGAATTAAAGTGAAGCTTTGCATATATCTGACAGATAATCATATTAGTATAGTCACGGTATATTGTCAGTAGTTCATACATGAACAGATTAAACCATCATTTGTCATGTCAGATTGTTCTGTGCACAGAAGTAAGTTGATACAGACAGAAAAGGTCACCAGATAACAATAGTTGGCAGCTTGCCCTACAATACTCCAGGCCAGTTAATCCACACACCTGCTACACACCCACATACACTCCCCCACTGTGTTTATATACACAGTTTATAAACAAAAAAAATTCCACTCTCTTTACAAGAATGATGAGCTCATCAAAGACCCATCATATTTGGTTTGTCATTCTCCACTTGTTGATCTTTGATCTCGGGTATCCTTAAAGAATAAAAATGATAGACTAGGAATGAATAAGTTTTCCCTTGAAAGAAGAATAGCTTAGTTTATTAGTAGAAGTATCTGAATATAAGTCTATACCATTGTAAAATTGGGGTAAGACAACTGTGATGTGGTTAAGTCAATATCCAGCATAACTTACTGCTGTATTAGGTCAGCTGCCTAGCTTCCAGTTGTAATATACATATCAAACTTGTCTAGCAAATATTTACAACAGGTGCGCAGCAGAGATGATGTGTCCAAACCGAGTACCTACTCTACCAGTGATCATCAGCCATACACACAGACGCACAACTATAGCCCTGCTGCAACCCGTCTCTGTAGGGTGGATGTAAACTTTGCTTGGTGAGGAAACAACTTTAAAGAAAGGTCAGACAGACAGACAGACAGACAGACAAAATACACACCTGGGATCAATAAATTGTTAATGTCCCTTTAAGAGGATTGCCTGTTAAAACATGCAAGTTTGGCAGTACTTAGTAAACCATTTGAAAAGGAATTCAACCTTGTTGAGAAACATGTTACCATTGTTTCATGCAGACAGCCTATCAACCAGCATTTCCATTTATGGCCGGCGACCGACCTTGCTGTAATCATCCAAGCAAACAGAACCCTGAGTACTGTAGTAGTATTAATGCTTAAACTTGTCTGTTTCTCTGATCGGTGATTCATTATCTCGTTGTAGATACAGTACTATACCAGTAGTGGCTTTGCAGTGCAAGTTAACAGAGAGTGACTTCTTAAAGTAACAGAATTACTGACAAACAAGGAATTGTAGAAAACAGCCAGCAGAAAGTGAAGGTTAGTGATATTTTACTTTTACACTATGAAAGGGAAGCTTGATCATAGCTTTCTGTTTATTTTTTGACAAGGTTACAAAGTGTATGTGTGCAAACTACTGTATATATACCCTGCGGAGGTAGAAAAAAAAATTAACGCATTTAAATTTACACACCAGATATGGCATCGTTGGGCAGCATATAATTAATCTGCTGAAACATCATGATTGTTAACTATACTTAAAGTGTTAGAATCATTAGAATTGAAATTTATAAATAAATGAATTCAAATCTGAACAAACAATAAAGAGAGCAAAGGGGAAGGTTGCCAAGATAATATAGATAATCACCGTTCTCATTAACCTGTCTGTATTCTCTGCGTGTTTTTGTCCCTTCTGTTACTGTTACTTGTCATTTAGCCTCTGAAGAAGATCCTGCTAGGATCGAAACGTCAGGCCAACTTACTTTTACACATTCTATTACACAGGCTCTCTAGTGGATAAGCAGTTTGCTAACAGTTTTATTTTATTTTTATTTTATTTATTAAGATAATATAGATATATACAAACTACTGTAGTACAGTAGGCTACTGTGTTGCATTAATAGGCCTAATATAAACATGCATGGTACACTTTTCAAGTGCATTAATTTACCTTTTTTTTAAATGCAAGTCAAGGTAATAAATTCACAGTTCTCAGCCCAATAATATGCTAATGCA
Organism: Apostichopus japonicus; assembly: GCF_037975245.1. Taxonomy (NCBI): domain Eukaryota; kingdom Metazoa; phylum Echinodermata; class Holothuroidea; order Aspidochirotida; family Stichopodidae; genus Apostichopus; species Apostichopus japonicus. Next base: position 8,626,293 of record NC_092561.1, read on the forward strand.
CAAGGTAGCTTTCTCCAGAGTGTATTCTTAAATTCATGGAAGACTTGCTATTGAAAAGCAGTTAAGCCAGCTCTTTAAAAGCTTTAGCTTGTTAATGGTTTCGTTTCTTTTGTTTGGTTTATCACGTCACGTATAAACACAACAGATTCAACACAACGCAAATTGTAATTACAGAAATTGTACATACATGAGGTGTAAGGAAGTGCACAGAAACCCGGCAGGGGCTTGAAGATGTGCATCCTGTATGCAATACACAAAAACATGGAGAAAATGAACAACTACGAAGACTAGCAGAAAAGAGACAGCTAGGTTTAAACCACAAAGTAGAAAAATGGAAACACCCCCATCCACTCATTAAACCCCCTCCCCTTCCCCTCCCATGATAACTTAACAGCAAGTTGATATTTATAAGGAGACATGTAACAATTACATTCTAGAAGATCAATCCAATTACAGCAATGAAAACAAGAATTGGGCTTGCACTTAGTAGCTGTCAACAAAACAACGCAAGATGGTTCTTCTAAAAGATTGAATGCTTGACTTAGCGGTTACATCATAAGGGAAATTCCAGAGCCTGATTGCATGGTTTTGGAGAGTGTTATATTGTGAAGAAGTTTGGATGGTGTCTTGATGCAGGAATGTAGACTCTCGAGTATTGTGGCCATGGATTGAGAAGTTGTGTCAACAGAAGTTTGAGAAGTAATCAGGTAAAAGGTCGTGAAGGGATCAGTAGGTGAAAGTTGCAATACTGGCATTTGTTATGTCAGGAAGTTTCAGTGACTTGAATAAATGGTTTGGAAAAAGTAGTGTGTCTGATATGTAGAACATTTAGCCTGTTGAGTTGAGAACGACTAGCACTAGACCAATTAATCATACAGTAGCTAAGGTGGGGGGTAGATTAAAAGTAAGATATAGATTGTACAGTATGCAGAGTATCTCTAGGGAGCACATTCTTCAGCCTTCCTAGGATACCAATGCCTTTAGCTATCTGAGCAAAATATTTACTACAAAAAAAAAAAAAAAAAAATTACAAATACAAATATGATGGTGCAAATTATAAAGCCAGAGCTGTGCTTCTTGACCCACCCTCCCCCCACCCCAACTCTATTCATGGCTGCTTGAAGGTATACTGTATTGCCCAAGATATGCTAGATATTCAAATATGGTCAACTTTGGTCAAAATCCTTAAACCGTTTTTATTACAATCTTCGGGAAAATGTTCCTCACTGGGACATTCAGTCATCTTGTGTGTCTGTGTCATTAAAAGTGTCTGAGAACAATTTGGAGAGTACAGACCTCCAGGAAAGTACTTTTTGAAAACTTCTAGCAATTATAGCATGCTATAATTTGAGGCCTATATACTGACTACCTTCAAAGGTTATTAATATAACCTCCAATTTGAGTATACGAAAACAATTTTTAAAATTAATTCAAGCTCTTTCTAGAGTGCCTCGATCACCGTCTCCATTATCCTTGAAGTTTTAAGATTTAAAACTAATATTTGGATATTATCTGGAAATAACTCTTAAAACAATTTATATATGGTTTATACAACCGGCCATTATACAGTAAATAAAATTTCATCAGGCTTTATATGGCACATGAAAAGTGATGTATGAATATATGAGGAAATTAATAAATGAAGCTACAAAAATATTAGCTTCTGGAAATAAATAAGGCCATATCAAAACAGAGATATATGGATAACACTAGAATAAGTAAAGTTGGGTATCAGGTTTTATAATGGCCATATCAAAACAAATATATGGCTATATCTGGAACTTTATATCAATAAAGTTACACCAATTCTGACATTTTATGGCCAATATCCACACTGATGTTTATAAAGTTACATAGACTCTGGCTTTATGTGGCCAATATCCACACTGATGTTTATAAAGTTACATAGACTCTGGCTTTATGTGGCCAATATCCACACTGATGTTTATAAAGTTATATAGACTCTAGCTTTATGTGGCCAGTATCCACACTGATGTAAAGTTACAGACTCTAGCTCTATGTGGCCAATAACCACACTGAGGTTTATAAAGTACATACTGTAGACTCTAGCTATCTATGGCCTATATACACACTGATGTTTATAAAGTTACATAGATGCTAGCTTTATGTGGCCTTTATGGATATCTGGAGTATCCTCCAAATATTTATGTGGCTGAATATTGCTACATGTATCACATTTTATGGCAGTTGGTGTTTAAATGTCTCACGAGAGAGTGTATCAAATTTATGGCCATATAAAGGTTTAATCAAACCAGATATAACAAGCCATATGATCTTGAGTAAGGGTACTTAGGAAGTAAAGCACCATTTATTGAGGTCATCATTACACTCAATGTCTGCTTATCTTGTAAACACAAAGTCCTACTTGAGTGTTAAAAGCTGATTAAACGAGCTCGTTTAATTGTGTAGATCTGGATAAGTGCAGGAAATCCTTTTGCTTGACTTGTTAAACTTTGGTGGAATAGTAGTTAAGGTATTATGGGGGATATTATTAATACAGTACTTAGTCAATTAAACAGCTACTCACCAAAAATCACTATTTACCCCGCCTCTTGACTGTCAACGGCAAGATCTTCAGAAGTCCAAAATGTAAAGTGGTCCTGCCAGGGAAGATATAAATGATATAAACAAAAAAAAGGGGGGTAGACAGAAATAATGAAAGTTGTGGCTTCACAATAAGGAGTAGATCGGTGGCAAGTCTAAGTTCCAAGGAAAAAACACCTATTTCCAGTAGAATATATATCACAAAGATGAGAGGATGCTACAGTATATATAGTCCTTTTGGTTTCCCAAAAGTAAGAACTATGAAGTCACTCTTATCGACCTTGCAAATTTGTGAGTGGGACTGCAGATTGCAAAGACGGCAATGACTATAATGCGGATCTCAAAGTCGGTCATTAATATTACGGTTAGATTGTTCAACATAGCAGCATACAGAAACGTTGTACTCCAAAGTGAATTAATCAGGTCACACATCCGTAGTCTATGTATGCTAAGTTCTTCGATAACCACCATCATTACCTTTCGGGAAACTTTCATACCGTACAGTAGTTTAGATCATCTTGCTCAAAAATGTCACAAACTTTGAAGAAAAAATTGAAGCCCATTTGTGCTTTTTTCTGGTTGTTACTTTCAGAGCCTTGATAATGGCCGACGTTGATTTGGTAAAGAACTCGGAAGTAACAAATGGTTGCACTAAAGGTCTGTCGGATCCGTATGTACCCAGTAAAATTATCCAGAAGAAGAGAGACGGGGAAGGAATGACAAAGAAGGAGATGGAATGGTTCATCAGGGAAGTATCCGAGCTGGAAGGAGGATCTTTTACCGACGCCCAGATTGGTAGGACGATACGTTAATACCGTACTTTGTATCGGATGAAAAATGCTACATGGAACTAGATGTAGGTGTAATCATGATGGCACAGGATAGCTAGCCCATACAGTATACCCATGTGGGGCCGACATAAATTCAATTTTCAACTCGGCAAAGTAATTAAGCTTGAAGCTTTTTGTCTCATTAATTTAGTTTGTTAACTGTACAGCAGGGTTTCCCTAACTTTATTCCCCCACGAACCCCCTGTGGATGTCAGAGTTGTCCAAGAATCCCCAACTTTACGAGACACGATCTGAGTTAATATAATACTATAATACGCCGCATAACAGTGCTTTGTAAAAGATCAAGTTCATAGTGTAATATTGTAATGAATAAAAACAAGAGATGAACAAATATTTATTTGGGAAACTTCAAGATCAGATCACGAATTGTATCACGCATCACCCATCACACACGATGAAAGAGATGCTCCTGTTTTTCGATAGGTATGACTTTTGTACATTACTAAATTATATGGTATATCAGATTTTAGTTCAACAAACAGTATTCTAGTTTTGACTTTCAGAAACGTCTCACGAATCCCTGGGATGGACTCACGCACCCCCTGGGGCTTCATGCACCCCAGTTAGGGAACCCCTGCAATAGAGGCTTTGTTGAGCTATGCAATATTTGTCTAGAAAGTACAGCATGACCTTTACTTTGGGTGACTAGCATTACAAACTTATTTATTGGCCAATATAGTTGGTGCTGTATATATCTAGACATAATTAAATTAACTATGCAACACATATAAATTAACAAGCACATAGCTGATCAACCAAGCTGGGTTATTACCAAAATTTCATTACTGAAGAGATATTTTGAGCACGGTGACAGACCAGCAATATTTTGTACTGAATTGGAACATATAACTTACATATATATTGGGAAATTATAAGTAACTATTATAGTCCAATTTTTGGCCAAGTCTTGAAGACTGTACTTTTCATATTATAATTTGTTAATTTGTTTTTTTATCCCTTCTTCCCAATTCGTCTTTCACTGAAAAATCAGGTTTTGTTGCAAATTAAGAACAAGATCGAGCTTCCAGTTGTAAACAATTCTATCACTTTGACATTCTTTCTCCTTCACGAGTATGACTGCATGAGCAATTCTGCCTTTAAATGAACAACCCAATTTTGTACCCTCAGCAGGCCTCTGTAGGGTTCAAATCAATGACCGTCGATAATTACCATTGTTCAAGATTGTTACTGCAGTGAAGTACAAAAGAGCTTTGCTATACCATATTGACTTCTCTTTTAAACAATTTCATTTTTAATTTTGTGAGTATGAATGCCTGCAAATTGCCATATCTGGTCGACATTTCCAGGAGCATGGCTGATGGCGTCTTACCTGAAGGGTTTCTCTTCCGAAGAAATTTCTTGGATGACAGAGGCTATGATGCACAGCGGGGATATCTTGCAATGGCCTGCAGAGTTCAAAGGTCATCTGGTCGATAAACATTCCACAGGTGGTGTAGGAGATAAGATTAGCTTGCCTCTCGCTCCAGCTCTTGCTGCTTGTGGACTGAAGGTACTTTTACAGATTTTCATTTGTAAAAATTTAATATTTAATTGTCATCAGGTAGGTTCTAATTTAATCAAAGTTTTAAGCACCGAAAGAAAAATGCGAGGGCAAACCCAAAATCATATTTTCTGTCGGTTCTGTACCCGTCCAAAATTTTCTCGTATACGTTGCAAGGGTTAGTTTAACAGACAACTCAATGGGATGGACATGGGAAAGTTCTATTCTTTTCATTTAGACCATATATGCTAACTGAAGGTGACAGTATCTTTTGCAGGAGATCTGTGCACATGATGTTGTTGTTGAACCTCCCCTCCCCTCCCCATCTCCCCCCTCCCTCCCATCCCCTCCTCCTCTTCCCTACCAGGTCATTTTGACATCAATGGCAAATACCTACTATACATTTAAAGACAGGTATCTTCAGGGCCTCTTAGTACTACTTTGGTGGTTCTCTGTGTCAAGGATTGATGGTCAAATGACCAAGTTTATACAGTCCTGATACAGAAACAAGTAATTTATAAAAATAAAACATCCAATCCCAAAAACTTGTTCAAAGGTAACTGGAATCAATCAATCTTACATACTGTACATAAGAAATTTAGAAGCTCCTTTACATCCTAAGTCAAGCAAATGATCAGTGGTGTTTAGAGTCAAGAATATGCTCTTGAGCATAGGCGTAGGAGGCGTTGGGGCTGGGGGGGGGGGGCTGCAGACCAACCAAAAAAGTTTTTGAAAACTTGGGCAATATGCTGAGAATTTTTCGGGCACCTACTAAAAGAAAAATAATTTGCAATGTGTTTTTCAATGGTTAAACTGATATTATTATTGTAACGACTTCCCCAATAATTCTAACCAATATGGAAGGGTAATAAATAACATGGCAAATAATTGTATGTTATTGGCACGCGATGTAATAACCTATGCATGCCTATATGATGTATGCACATTAACATGTTGAAAACGCGTGAAAAATTTTGGTTATATTTTTCAGACAAGTTGTTACATACCCCCAAATCAAATTGGGCTCCTACGCCTATGCTCTTGAGGACAGATAGGTCTTAAGTCACCCTTTAAAGTGTTGATATTTATAGAGCTGATTTAATGGTCAGTGGGATGAAGTACTGTACGTTCCAAAGTTCAGGCGCTGTAAACAGAGAACAATCGATGACGACGACGACCAGATGCAAAGAGATTCCATTTCGGTCTGTTAAGAAGATTCAGCGAAAACGAACAAAGGGAACGGGGAAACATCATATCTGGCTGGATTAATTCGCAAAGATAAGATGGAGCAAGACAATTGAGAACGTCGTTAAGTAATTTGCAGAAGTTTTAAGTCAACACGGTACTGAGACTCGGGCAACCGATGAAGCTGTTGTGCAACAGGGAGTGATGTGGAGGAATTATTTCTGTGCGAGTGACAATCTTGGCTGCTTTATTGTTCTGGGCACCCTGCAGAACTTGTGATTGCACATCAACTCTTCTGATGAATCACAAAATACAACATTAATGCTTTTCACATACATGAATTACAGGCAGTGGGGACACTTTTATTCTGGGGGGGACGTGAAATCTAGGGACTGTCCCCAGAAAGTGGGGGGGGACGTTTGGTCGTCCTTAATTTATGCTTCAGTTCTGAGATACTTTGATAAAAAATGTCTGCCTTCAGCTTTGGTGTAATATATGTGTGTATGAAATAGCTTGCAAACTCTTTATGAGTGACACAGGCCTAATGGCTATCACACATATATAAAAGCAGTTATATCAATTGCCTTTTGCCATGCATATACTTATTAAAAACCTAGTACAACTTATCCACAGTAAATATTGACAGCATCCTCCACCAGCATGTTTGATAACTGAAGGTAATCAACATAGTATTTCTTTCATCTGGTGTAAAGTTCAGCTTTGCCAACTATCGTTGGGATACCTCAGGAAATTTAAAATGGCCTTCATGGAACTTATTAACTTAATACGATAGCGTGGTCAAAGCTTTGGAATATAAGTAAATTAATATTTTCAAGTAATTTCAAGAGGGGTGTTTCTTCACAAAAGATTATTTATGATTTTTTATTCTGGAGACAAGAGGGTGAGGGAGGATTTGTAGGGTTGGATGGGAGGGAGCAATGAGAGAGTAGAAAATGAGGATAAGGGTGCACCATTCATGAGTACATACTTCCCATATTAGAAACACACACAGGGCTATGATATTCACGTAATGTCCTATCATAACACCTAGAATTTAGCTGTTGCTTTTCAAGAAAAGTATCACTTGAAATGCTTATAAAATTAGGAAGTTTTAATCCTGTATTATATTTACATAAATAAATACTGTAGCTCTACTATCATAATCACTTCAAGATTAATGTCACTCCAAGATTAACGAGTCACTCCAAGATTAATATGTCGTCCAGTTACAGAGTTGTTGACAATTCATAATCTTGGACGTTAAATATGAATCTAAGAGACTTACTTCGGTCAGCTTGCAGCTTTGATTAGCCATTGATGGCTTCTTCGCGAGTTCCTGCTTGCAGGAGGATCTAAAATACGTACATACATACATACTGTACGCTATACACATACCAGAAAACTGTTGACAATTTTTATGATAACTTGTGAAATCATAGTGCAAAATATGGAGTATTTTATAGACTTACATGAATGATGCAATGATGGAAGACTGAAAGAAGAAATGTCAACATGTAAGCAATTTACACATAATTAATGAAATTTAAATATCAATTAAAACTCAATAACAGAGAATGTCAGTTACGAAACTGAGGCTTGTTTTTGGTAATATTGCTCATTAATGGCATGTTAAACTTACCCGAAATCAAATCGTATATTTGACCAAAATGAACTTCCCTTTTGAGTTCTAGATACTGTATATTTGTGCTTTCCCTAAAAGTGCAACATGGCAACAATCCATTTATGCTGTTTTTCTTTCAGCCGTTAAACCATGGAGGTAAAACAGTTTTTACCTCCATGGTTAAAATGATGTTGAGCACTACGTAGAAAGGTCTTGTAATTCCAAACATAAGCTGTTTTCATTGTCACTACAACACTACTTTATAATGGTTATCTAGACATTCTATTTCAACAATGTTACTTATCCTCAGAATTAGAAGAAAACTATAAGAAAAGTAACCAGATTGCAAAAATGCATTGTGGTTTCGATGACGTGAGCAGTTTTCTTCATGAATCTGATGTAATGTTTAGTGAGGGTGCACATGTTTACAAGGGTTTCAAAACCAAAAAATCATGTGTATCATAATTATGTGGCTTAATTAAGTGGCTTTCTGGTCTTACAGGTACCAATGATATCAGGACGAGGTTTAGCACATACCGGGGGAACTCTGGATAAATTAGAATCCATTCCGAACTTTCAAGTCACCAACTTCAAACAGTCGGACATGAACCAGATGCTTAGAGATGTCGGATGCTTCATCATTGGCCAATCCGGTAACCTGGTTCCAGCGGACAAGAAATTGTACGCTGTGAGGGATATCACGGCCACGGTAAACTCCATACCATTGATCACATGTGAGTAAATTATGGAAAATGTGTGTAGATGTTGTTGGCAAATACAGTACCTTCCCCCCTCCTCCACATGATCCCTCCTCTTCCTCTCCTTTTTCTTACCCCTTCCTCTGCCCCCCTCCTTAGTTGAGTTCCCCTCCCTTTCTTCAGTTTAGTTCCCCTCCCTTTCCTCAGTTTAGTATCCCTCCCCTACTCAGCGAAGTTACCATTCCCCTCAGTTAATTGATCCTTTCCCAGCTACACAGTTAAGTTTATACTTCCATTGACAGTTAGTTACCCCCCCCCCCCCCTCTTCAGTTTAATATTCCCTTACCAGGTGAGGTTCCCTTCCCCTTCTCAGTTTAGTAAATTCAACGTCCCCTTCCTCAGTTTATTTCCTCCTTATCTTCCTCAGTTTAGTCTCCCCTTCCCAGCTTAGGTTCCCTTCCCCTCCTCAGTTTAGTTTCTCCTTACCCCCCCTCCCCGCTTCAGTTTAGTTTCGTCTTATCCTCCTCAGTTTAGTACCCCCGTCCCTTCCCAGGTGAGTTTCCCTTCCCCTTCTTCAGTATAGTTTCACCCTTATCCTTCTCAGTTAAGTGTACCCTTCCCCCCTCCCCCCCTCACTTTAGTTTAACCTGTTCTGTTCGCCACATTCCTTGAGTCAGTTTTCATTCCATCTCTGTAATCACTAGTTGCCATGTCATAAGTTTGTTTCTCACACTCGCAGCATCCATCATGTCTAAGAAGGCTGCCGAGAGTTTGGATGCCTTGGTCCTCGATGTCAAATGTGGGAAGGCGGCCTTTATGCAGGATTTTAATTCAAGTAAACAACTAGCAGAGAAAATGGTAAACTTAGTTCCTACTTAATCAGTATATATTCCATGATTAATTAGCTATTGTAAAAAAAAACATTATGGAAATGTTTTTTCCAATATACACATTATTTCAATCTCACCAAACATTTCACATTTTTATTTGTTGAGCTGTATATGAACAATAATGATATACTTAAAACTTCTGTGTTTTGTTTTAAATCCTCGTGAGTTTTATTCTTAGAGCAATATCAGGTTTCACTTTTGCACAAAGAAATATCATATCAATTTTGGTTTCTGTTATCATGCAAGCTGTAAACCAAATTGATGACCCAGCTGGTTGCATTTCAGTATGTAATTCATATAAAAATCTATCAATTTACACTATTTCCTGTCCTAAAGATCCAGCATTTTGTATCATCTGGAACGTTACAACTATTACCAAACGTTCTGAGTATTGCATGAAAATTTTCAAAATATTGCAGCTGATCAAAGTGATTAAGACACATCCGTTCTGTTGTTTTATCTTTCTCTCAAAGGTCACCACTTTTGAATTAGCAATCAGATATTAACAAGTTCACAATGAGCTTTGACAAGTTGGTATTAATGAATTGTACATTTGGAGTCCTAAAAAACAATCACTGTCTTTAACCTCCCCCACCTCCCAAAACAATTCCCTGCAAACTTAGGGCTACTTGTCTGCTTGAGTGAAGGGAAGCTTGAGGTTCATCAGTATCTCACTCACCCCCCACCCCCCATACCCTCAAACACCTCCCCCCTTCTTGAAAGAAAACAAAAAACACCAGAAGTTTACAAACATATACATGTTATTTGCAGTTTAGGTCTGAACCTACAAATTATTTTCTGGCATTGAGGTATGCCATATCAGGACCCCCACCAAGGTGGGGGGGAGGTGGTGCTGGTATATGGTGGGGGCAGATACTGGTATTGGCAATGACAGAAAAGAATATTATTCAAACTGAAAGTAGCTCTATTTGGCTCAGACCTGTGTCAACCATTTCCAAACATGTTTAATTACTATTTTACATCTAGATAAGAACCTAAGGGGTGGGGAGGGGGGTGGAGGATGTCAGATGGATGATAGGCCATTGTGGATAGAGGTTTCAAAAAGGTTGTAAACCATTGCTCTACTGTATTTAATGTTACAGAAACTACACTTTAAAGGCAATTTAAAAGCAAATATATAGGAAACTTTGTTATCATTATCCATGTGCGACCTCTGACCCTGACGTGTTCCGATAATCCAGAAATAACTTTACTCGGTATTTCTGGTACCAGTCTCCAATCTACTTTAGAACTTTGTACCTAGTAACCTGCTGTACTAAACTGATAGATTCAGAAGGAGGTGAAAGTGGAAAAAGTCTTGGATGTGGGGTCGGGGGGGGGGGGGGGGCGGCAGTGCCGAAATATTTGGTTGGTAAGGACTGGAGCGGATATTAATTTTGTCGCTCATAAACTTCCCTACCCAGTAGATTTTGGATTTTACTGAGCATTCAAAGATCAATTCTTTGTTCAGGTTTTTTTATAATTATTATCATTACTAATATTATGATTGCTTCCTTCGATTTATATAAGGTCAATGCAGGGTCTTCCTTGGGTATGAAAATGGTGGCCTTGATCACCCAAATGGATAATCCGATTGGTCGTGCTATTGGCAACGCCATTGAAGTGGCTGAATCACTACAGTGCCTTCAAGGAAACGGTGATCCCGACCTGCTTGAGCTTGTCTATGCTCTAGGTAATCAATCTTTATTTTCCTTCTTTATTTTTTTTTAATTTTACTACAGTAAACCTATATATACACGTGTAGTAACTTCCAGGTGGTAGATCCGGAAAGAGGAATTAGTGGGCGTTGCCCAGGGAGCGAGAGCGCAGTGCTAAAACGTTTCCAAATGTGTAGTTAGGTAGATAGGAAAGTGCAATTATGGAGTGGGAGACAGGTAAGAGAGGAGCGAAGTAAATCTATATACAAGTTGAGGGAAAAGTAAGTGCGAATTCATTTGATGTCCAGAATCAATTGATCGATTTATCAATCAGTCAAGTAATGACTATTTTGTACCAAATTTTTTAAATTTTTATTATTTCATTCTTTTAGGGAGTCATTTGATGGCTGCCTCGGGACACGTTAAGTCAATAGAGGAGGGTGAAAGTAAACTGAAATCAGTACTAGATGATGGAAGTGCTCTGGAAAAATTCAAAGACATGGTAATAGCTCAAGGGGTGAAACCTTCCCTCGCACAAAGATTGGTCGACGTTGATTTGACCGATATAGATAACATCTGGTCAGTTTTGGACAAGTCGGAAAATGTTACAGATATCAAGACAACAGCTGGAGGTTAGTATTATAGTATTTTAGGTTAGACCATGCCCGTAGCTAGGCTGGGGCACCAGGGACCATGTCTCCCTGCCCCCACCCCCATGCAGACTACTATATCACAACCCGTGTATAACAAACCTGCTAATATAGATTTGCTTTACAATGTTGGTACAGGGTACAGTACTGTGCTGATCATGCTGTCCATTACAAAGCATGTAAAATCTGCTATATTATGGCATGTGACTCATATAGCCAATTAACAAGCTTGGCAAATGGTTTCCACACACTTTTTATTTGCTTCACCACATGTATAATGGTGTAGCTTTAACGGTGTATCGGCTATAACGGCTGTTCATAAGTAACAGGACACATAGATGTAAAATTGTTCCCATCCTTAGTTTGTTGGTGCTTCCCCACAAATCAGAATTCCTGGCTATGGGCATGGTTCAGAATTGTATAAACCATTTCAGCATTAATCAGAACGTCTTTGGGTAAGAAAAATAAAAAGCAAAGAAGCCACTAGAATCAACAAGCAAATTTGTCAAAGCTAAAGGTCAATGGTTTACAAGCTTTCATGAATGTTATCTGTTGTATGAGATATGTTAACCTATAGTATTAGAAAAGTTTGGGTGTGATTTCATTTTTCCCATGGTAATTGAAGACAACTAACCCTCCCCCCCCCCCCCCCCCCCCTTTGTGGCTTTGGAATATAACATATATGTGAATTTGCCATATTAACTGAGTGATCAAGTAGCATAAAAAATCAGGAGCACATCCATAGATACTAAAATGGAGAAGTTGTGGCCCTGGAGTCTTTGAAGCCGACTTCAGTGTTGAGGGGGAGGGGGGGTTGGAAGCATCTTCCCCCAGAAGTAATTAAAACCTTGATCATAACTACCTTTTTAACTTTTGTATGAGCTCAGTCACACCCCCTGAGTACATGCCTTATCTAATAGAGCCCTACTTGATACACATCATACTATGTGGTTAAGTCATGACCAGAGACAATTGATCAGAGATACAAAGATGGCAAACATGAGCTATTGGTGTATACCTGCAGTTGTAATGGTAACAACTTTGATTAGTTAGGATTGTTTAAATAGTCTTATGTAACTATCGTCATTGTCTTGAGGTTCACACTGAAGATAACTTAGGCATGCTGGACTTAATTTCTGTGAAGTGTGATTAGGGAGTTTAGCTGCACCAACCTAATGCAATTGAAATTTCTATCCCCTTATGGGCCACAGGGCCCAAAGAGGATAGTTCAAGATGAGTTGCAAAATGGTTTTATATTTTGCAACTTTTTTGAAGCAATTAATGTTCATGATTTTTCGCCAAATACTTTCCACAAATATTGGCAATTTTTCCCCCTAAATTTTTTGGCAATCCTACAAAATAGTTTTGGCAGTAGTTTTAGTACTAACAATGGTAGTACCCCTCACCCCCCCCCCACCCAGTTTGAATACCAGGGCTTTATACGATAGTCCGGGGGGAAAGATTATTTCTGACCGATGAAAAGAATATATTCTAAGCCTTCCTTGCATGCATATCCTACATCAAGGTATTAATAAGTTCTGAAATTGTCACATTTTGTACAGTGTGTGAACTTGTAGCAAACAAGTGTGTCTTAGTTGCACACCTGACCTCAAAATGGTTTGTTCCAATCTAGTGTTTTCACTTAATTGTTCATGAATTGGATAGAGTTCCAACTTTACCCCAAGTACTAGGCTGGAAGTGAATGACTGTTTCATTTTCATATTGAGATACATATCAATTTTGGGAATAGAAAATTGCATGTAAATATTGAAAGAAAACAAAAACAAACTTTACTAGTGTGCTTAATTTTTACCTGGACTGTCTTACCTTGGAACTTTTCACTTGCAACTTAATACAGAAACCTTGGTCAGAGGTCAAAGGTGGTCAACTTTTAATCTGATACAAAAACCCATTTTTGTGTGCAAAATGCATCGTATCTTCACCCTTCCCTAGACTCATTAAGTCCTTGAATTTCTCTTATTTTTACATTTCAGGTTATGTGAGCGAAATCGACGCTATCAGTCTCGCGGTGGTTGCAAAAGAACTCGGGGCTGGAAGAGAAGAGGAGGGCGCCCCCATTGATCATACAGTTGGGCTTAGACTCTATGTTAGCCGTGGATCACATATAAAAGAAGGCAAGTAGAAACTAGAATTTCTGCATTAGAAATGAGCCAAGGTCTGAATGTAAAGATTTTAGATGGTATTGGCACAGCATGCATTTGTAAAGCTCTTGGTAAAATACACCTAATTGGCTCAATTCCTGGAATTTACTTCAAATTGAAAGCTTCATAACAAAACTTGCATAGTTGGTGAATACATACATAATTATACTGGCATCATTTTTTTTTTTCAGTGTAATCAGGACATCACTAAGTTGATATGTCCTTAAAGGTGTTATGTTATCCATATATTAATAAATGAAATAATCCTTGCCAAGACATGGGTGGGGGAGGGAAGGGGGCTGACATCCCTCATTCCAACCCCACAGAATGAATAATAAATAGCATAAACCTATGTGAAGACCTAATCGAAGGCCTACTTCATAGACTAAATATGCCACAGAATGCACCATTTAGAAAAAAGATTTCCTCTGCTTTAACGACCTCATGCAGAGCCACATCCTGCTTTCAGTACATGTTTATACAGATTTCCCCACATGTGCTTAGTTTTTGTTTTCCTGTGTTTGAGATGTGAAAATATGGGTTATCACAGGGGGTATCTTGTGAGGGTACTGGCCAATCTTTGCCTCCCCGTAGGAGCAGTAGTGCACTGACATTTTTTGGGGTCTTTTGGTTTGAGGCTCAGTAAAATCATGACAGACTTGCTGGCCAACTTATTGTATGTACCAAACACCTGTATGGAAGTTTATGTTCAGTTTAGTTCAGTTAATATATTTCGCATATACATAGACATACAAGAACAGTGCAGTAATGGTATACAGGATCCTAGAAAAAACATTAAAATGTTTATCAAAGCTAGTAACCCTAAAGAAAAAGAAAGAAAATAACAGAACAAAGTAAGAAAGAAAAACAAAATGTACAAAACAAAATTGACAATAATATCAATCACGGTACTTGGAAGTTAGATAACTCTTTAGTTGATTATTGATACCTACATGAAGCACATGATTTTGAATGTCTAACATATATATATAATATATAATTATACCAGTTGGGAGATTATTCCATATTTTATAACAGTAATTGTTTAGCAGAAACTTTCCATGTTTAGAGTGGTGTCTGGTGACAGAGAATACAGTAGTACATTATGTACATGTGAGAAAACAATTATTAATTGAAATATTATCACTTTTTAAATATAAATGTTATGGTATTTACAAAAGTTAATGTGTGTCCTTGAACATAAGAGTTCCTTTCGTTTGCACATGTATCCTTCACAAACAAGAATGACCACGGATTGGGATAAAATTGGGTATGTCGAATATTTCTAAATATTTCTTTTTCAACAGGTGAACTGTGGGTCAGAGTATATCATCAGTCGAAACTCACACAAGATCATATACATCAAATAAAGGGCGCCCTCACCTTGTCCAGTGATCCAGTCGACAAGAAGTCCAGGATAATACAGGTTGTCAGTGCTTAGTTGGTATAAGCAGTCCGTCCAAGTTTATTGCTCTTAGTTTTGGAGGGTGAAAACTGAAAGGGAAAGGAGATATTAATAATAACACTTTTTTGATTAATATTTCATGGGATATCTCTTCTTTGCGGAAAATCCCTTTTACCTTGAAACAAAAGTCAAAATTTCTATTATTTGCTGAAAATTGCATTCCATAGGATCAATCCATTAAATGTGATCAAACCAAAACTATACCTTGTTTCTGGAAAGTGCCTTAAAATGAACCACAACTCTATTTCATTTGAAAAACAAAAAGATGAAATAAGCGAAAGGGATGATCGGTCGTGGTTGGGAGGGGGTATTGGGAGGGAGTTGGGGTGTTATTTGATAATGGTAGAGTTGTTGTTGTGAACTTAGTAGTAAACAATAATCATGAAATTACCCTATTAACAAATTTATATTTTATTTGAAAAAGGAAAGAAAAACAAAACAAGGAAGGTATGTTAAATGTAAGGTGGAGTGGTGGTGGGGGTTGTTGGGGGGGGGGGTTGAAGTTAATGGTAGCTTGGTGTGGTTGCATATATGTAACTTGACAAGTGATCAGCTATGTTTAGAGAACATACTTTAAAATTGCACAATATTGAAAAGTTGCCGTCCATATTTTAAAATATTGTAGTACAGTATTAAAGTTTATTGTTTCTTCATAACTGGGTTCAGTTTAAATATTTATTTAAGCAAAGCTGTATATATCCAATATGTACCTTTCAGCCAGTGTTGCAATTCTTTTTTATCCGGTTTAAACCATACAGTCTCTGAGGGTGAAGACAAATTTGTTAACTTTATTTTTAAAGAAAAAACTTTTAAAAATACCCCAAAATACATTAGGATAATGCTGTTGGGCCTGTGAAGATCAAACTAAATTTTAATATGTGGCAGATCAGGTTGTTTTTGTTTCTTGAATTTGTTTTTCAGAGAAGTGACCCCTTCAAATGTAAATAGGAATACATCAGAGTATAATTGCCTCTAATCATATGACGAACAATGCTTTAAACATGTGTCAAGAAAAAAATGTGTAGAAATGTCACTAAAATTGTTCTTTTTTCTTGAACTATGACATAGGATGTCTAAAATTCTTTCTTAAGCCATGCTTTAACACTCTCCTGCATCTTAGAAGCTAAACTAAATATTTTTCACTTATTTAGAGTAAAATGGCTTAATAGCATCAATACTTCATTCCAATACAATCCTTGCTTACATTTGCATTTTGAACTTTTTCATGTTTAAGAAAAAAAAAAAAACATCAGTTAGGTAGGAAATGCTTACATTTGTCAGTTTTTATGCATTTCAAACATTGGACTTTAAAGAATGTGTGAGCATCTTAATGCCATGACGTTAATTTCAATGCCTTATCGCCTTTTAGATGTAGGTGCATACCTTCTATGCGTACAAAACACCAAAGACGGTGTAAAATAAAAATATCCCTGTCATTAAACAATGTCTGAAATGTACAGCATATCTGCTTATTTAGGCTAACTAAATAAAACTTTGAGGAAATTGTGAAATACTAACTACCTCAGTACTAATTCATAACCTTAATTGACTGTACCAAGTGTGTATAGAAGTACAGTTTACCAACAGTTGGCTTAGCAAAATCTTGTGCTCATTGGTTTTATCTATTTCTTTTTTTTCCTCAATTATCTGGCATCAGATGAGTTGTTGGGTAAAGCCCATCTAGTATTAAAGTTCATGTATTAAGTTTTTGGAGTAAAGGTTTTCATTTTAATGCTAAATTACCTACAGTATGATTTAGTGATAAACAATTGGCTAACAGGGCAAAAACAGTTTATATTTTAATTTTAATATTAAGAAGAATGACATCCACCAACAGCACAGCTAGAGGCTTTTTATTTTTCTTACAAATCTTCATCCCTTCAAAGCTAAAAAATTAAATCTTTTCTTCCTCATCATTTGTCTTTGAAAGTTTGATAATCACCATTTGATCTGACCAAATTGGAAAAATTAATTGGTTCTTTTGAAACAAAAAGTTTCTGCCAAACTTTTTAGTTTGATGTTGTTCTTCAAATTTCCTCATCAATGCATGTTTTGTTGTGGTGTCTTGTAAAACCATGTAAAGTACAAAGAAGACCCAAATGGTGCTTGCCTGCTTCAGTTAGAATTTGCATATATAATTTTTTATTTCTTTGATATTTTGACTACCATTGTAATGTTGATATTAAGTTTGATGATATTGAGTATGATAATTATTATTCATACATTTTTTTAAAGAGTAGAAAGAATATTGGCTCAATAACTTGCTTTATACATTATTAATATAGTTTATTTAAATTTATTATTAATATAATTTATTTTAATTTTTTTTTTAAATAATAAAACAAATATATATAGAAGGAAACGATGTAAGGTGCTGTTTACTGATGTTCACAGCTGAGTTAACACATCATCAGAAACAAGAGTAGGTATTTATTTTTTAGTTAATTGTCAATATTAATTTAAAAGTATTCCAAATGTATCAATGTTACATTTGAGAAGAATGTTGCAAGAATTAAATGTGACTATGACGGACAATGAAGATGAAGGCCGCCACAGCTGTGGCAGTGGTCGTAATGGCATTGGAAGAGCTGGTGGTTCTGTTTTTCATGAAAACACAAGAATGTTACAATTACATTTTTTACATGGTGGTACTGCACAGTGAAAGTTTGACGGTAGCCGTCAATTCTCTAGCTGTGATGTTGAAACGACAACTTGCATTGAATGATCATTGTAGTCAATATAGGCCCCAAATTATAGAACGCTATAATTGAAAGTTTTCAGAAAGTACTTTCCTGGAGGTCTTTACTCTCCAAATTGTTCCCAGACAGTTTTAAGGAACACACAAGCAGCTGAATGTCCCAATGAGGAAAAATTCCTTGAATGTTGTAATAAAAACAGTTTAAGAATTTTGACCAAAGGTGACCATATTTGAATATCTAGCATATTTGGGGCCAATACAGTATACCAATTTAGAATAGTAGTGTTTGAAGTCTCAGATTTTTTTTTTTTTTTTTTCTAAACAAAAAACTATGCTTTCTGTACATTCAAAAACTAATATACAAACAACTGTGCACTGGCTTGTATAGCAAAATTTTTCCATGTTGGCCAGTTATTTTCTGTTCGATACCCAATAAATCACTTCCTGACGAAGACATCATTTTAAAATATCCCCCCCCCCCCAAGGCCTGTCTCTGCTTTAGACTATAGAGTTGAATGGAATAGACTTATCTTCCTGCAGGAGTTAATGTGCTTCAAGGGTCAAGCTAGAACCCAATATGATACACTTGAGACTACTGTACATCATATCATTCTGTGTACAATAATATTGCATAAAAGTTGCAACATTAGATACATGTACATCAGTAGTTTGGGAGAAGGGTGGCCAAACATCCGGTCAAATTAGAAGATTCCTGCACATGAAATGTAATGAGCATTTTCTTATGGAAAAGTTATATCTTCCAGAGGGTGCCATGAATGGTTAGATGGTCAGATGTGTGGTGCTATATTTTAAAACTAGAAGTTAGAAGGTGCATTAAAGCATTGTACAAGGTATGTAAGTGAATATAAAGCGCTGCCACATTTTAGCTTCTTTTCTTTCCTCTTTTTTTTTTTGGGGGGGGGTGTTGAATGTGTGAGGAGGGGTTGAACAGGGTGAGGAGGGGGAGGCACCAGGGAGTTTGGGTCAAATTGACCGAATCAGGCTGTGACCGTTTATGATACTAACGATCCTTTCATGGTTTGATGGCAAGATGGACGAATCAGGACGACTTAAATCAATTTTCCAGAATAATCTTCTTGCTGTCTAACACACTCTGAGATATCGTATGAATACATGTATGTCTCCTCTCTACAAATGCGCTATCACACGTTGACCATATTTTTATTATTCTAAAGGGATTATGGGAAAGGTTGTTGAATGGAGGGGGCAGGAATGTGACTGAGGAACTGTTTATGCATATATATGTCCTATGAAATGTGCAATATTCGAAAACCTTGAAAAATAACTTTCTTCCCCCTCCCATACTCCTCTCCCCTGAAATGATGTATATCTTAGTATCAAAGATTTAAAGGACCACATATAATAATAGCTCTTGCTCAGTATTTCGAAATTGAGTTAGGCCTAGTATCTACTGTAGCCTGTAGGCCTAGATGCACCTGCAGAGACGGTCGTCTGCACAGCTTTATTGCCCCCTTCATCGCCAACCCCCACCCCGCCCTCTTCAAATGTCTCTTCGAAACAAAACTAAAATGTGACAAGATGGTGACCTCTTTGCATATTACGATTTACGAATATAAGTTTCTTTTATTACCGGAGTGGAGAATGGCGACTTTCAGCTAAGTGAATAGAGGGGCGCTGTCATATCCAGTTCCGCGAAACTTGACAATCTGCAATCTCTGAAATCACAGTGAATTCCTTTGGGGAATCTCTGACGGTCGCTGCTGGGCGAAATGCCTGCACATTCATCCCTAATTCACTCATAGTGTGACATATTCGAACTGTCATACGGTTCTTACTTTAACCAAGTAGCACATTTTAGCAACGGAATGTTGTTCACCGTTCGTTTGGCAACTTTACGCACGTCTCAGAAAGCTTCTTTGAGGTTTTTTAAGTCACATCGGCCAAACGTGGAATATACTGGACCTTCATCATGTCCCATCATTCGTCGCCGGTTGGTATATTTTGGACTATACCATTCGATAATAGGTTGGAGTCGAGTTTACAGTGGCAAAAGGTTCCCAACTTCCCATAGGTTAGGGATTAATAATAATATAAATATTGATTCACTAAATTATCATAGTTTAAGGATGTGAAGTGTTGTTCTCGAAATAATTTGAGAACGACATAATAATCACTGTCTTAGTTGTACTTGTACACAAATACAAAACATTTCTAAGGTGGAATATTTCGAGTGGGACATGATCCCTGGACGGATGCCTGCGATTCCTCTCGTAATTATCGAAGACAGTTTTTTTCAATAAAGTTTCACAACTATCACTTAGATTGAGATCTATAATAACAGCTCTATGCAAAATCTTTGGAGATCTGTAAACAGGATGGATCACGCGCATTGGGACCCAGAGCCATATCTACGTCACTGTTGCGACCCGCAGAGCCGTATATGGAGGACTATAAGTTAGGACCAAAGAACTAACCCAGACTCGTATATATTCGGCTCTGTATTAGGAACGATATGACATCGCCCTTTGAAGAAATACTGTAGAACCCCATTGAACTTTCACGTCATGTGTATTTAACAGCAGCTGCGACAGCGTTCCATGTGAAAATTATCATTAAAATGTTCACGTTAATTGGTATTCAACCTAAAAATAAATTGATGTGAATTATTAACCTATTAGTTAAGTAAATACTTCATTCTTCAAGAACTGTTTTTTTTTTAAACCTTCAAATAGCTGACAGTAAATGTAACAGCATGTAAGATCATGATTAACCGGTGAGGTAATAAATAATTAGTGTTTTCAATAAATCAATAAATATTTTGTAATAAATCACCCAGTGGCGTAGGAATGTACTTTTGAGTGGGGGGGGGGGGAGTGGCTGAAGACTGATGGCCGGCCTGGGGGAGGAGTGGTTAAGGGGAGGGGGTGTCCCCCTCCCCCTTTGGATTTTTTTTGCATTTCCAGGTGGCCTCAGATGCAATTTGGTGCAATATAGCACCCACTCCATTTTGCAAATAATTTTGCATTTTCACCTGGCCTTAGATGCAATTTGGTGCTCCAAATGAGACTTTTTTTCTTATTTGGAAGGGGTTTTCTGACTTGCGAAGCTGGGGGCGGAATGATACTTCCGCCCACCATATTTTTCACTGGGGGGGGGGGCTGGTTCCTACGCCCTTGATTAATCACCAACGTAAATTAAAAAATCACTGTTATCAGATATTAGTCTCGATTGTATTTCTAAGGCACTTAAATTTTTTTTGAGAAGTGGCCTTTTTAACATCCGAGGCTCATCAATTAAGCTCTAACACACATATGTTATCCGTCAGGTCAGTCCCTCAGATGCAACACAAAACGCACTATTAAAATAAGACTTAGCAAAATATCACATTTTTTAATGAATCTTTAAATGGTGTTAAAATGTCATCCAAGATTGCTCTGTGAATTTTTTTTAATGAAGTTTCGGATCAAAACGCCTTCACTTATATAGTAGTTTAAATAGTCCCACTCCGTCCCACCCTCCCCCTCCCACCTGCCCCCTTCGTCCAAATCTGAAAAATGTGTCCGATTTCCTGATTGCGGCAAGGTGGAGCTTGTTGGAGACCGTTCAACTGCCTAAATCGAGGCAGTAGAGGGAAAAAAATACTTCGCGAATTTTAAAACGAAAATAATGACACCTACTTTTATAAATTAAACGGAAATAACAATAAGAAACCTCGCTGAAAGTAGTCTCTTTAAACTTCGAATACGTTACAAATGACAGGATGTGGGCGATAAATAGCACTTCTGAAGATTTTCTGATCTGAATCATATGTTAATGTCCGAAAGCCCCTGGCCCCACCTTTGAGACCTTCTCGGTAATATGAATCTGTTTCCTTCTAGTTCGGTCCCACTTAATTATATTACAACTAATTCTTTAAAACTTCGTGCGACACTATATTTCTTTTCACAGTTCAGTCAAATCTGTGCTTGGTTAATAGTTTGATTTTAACACCATATAATACTCTCTGTGTTACTGCGCATGCTCTCTATTGAATCATTTTCAAAGTCTTCTTCAATGAGTAGGCTGTCCTTTAAATTTCGTCGGACGTTGAGGTACAAAGCTGATGTACTGCTACTTCTGTAAGAGAGAAGAAAGAACCAGCATTTAACAACAAGAAATAAAGAAACAGAATTTAAAAATAAAATACGAAAGAACAAGACGGATATTAGATCGAAGCAAAATTTGAAGGCTTGTGGGTTTGTCAACATACTTTGATGAGTCGCCACCGGCGATCAGCAAATATGAGTCATCTAGATGGATGGGTAAATGTTTTTCTTATACCAGGCAAATTTAGATATGAAAATTTGGAGAGGAGTGGCACCTACCAATGGAAGATTTACAACGTACTCTCAAGCCTCATGTTGCAATGGGCCTGAAGTACTTTCGATTAAGCCGGATGGCAATTCTTGAGAATCAGTGGATATCTTATTATATGCTTGTGTCACCCCTTTCCAACAACTTCCTCGCGAAATATGTCGTCCAGGTACAGAGTTGTTGATAATATTGAAAATTCGTAATCATGGACGTTAAATATGAATCTAACTTCGGTCATCTTGCGGCTTTGATCAGCCAATGATGGTTTCCTCTCGAGTTCCTGCTTGCAGGAGGATCTAAAATAGATACATACACGCATACATACACGCGTGATACACACATATATACACACATGTTTGTATTACATTCAGACCGAGGACCCCATTGTATTTTCCATTGTTCAAGTCCACGTACCCTAACCTTAACAATACCCCCATACAATAGAATTCTTCCGAGGACGTGGTTATTCTTTAGAAATCACAAGCGAGGACCTGAAATTCTTTTGTTCAAGTCCTCGGTCAGAATACAAAACAAACGCACACATATATACATGCGGTCACCACCTACCTTTTCAGACGTGGTACTCGTTCTGACTGGGTCCTTGCTTTAGCACTGATTATCACTGGTTTCGCATAGCCTTTATCGTCCTTATCGTCCTTATCTGAGTTCGTATTGTAGACGTTGAGTCTCATGGAAAGAAATCTAAGTGGATTAGCACCGCGGCTGACAATGCCATTTAGCTGCTCTTTAAAACTTGACCCAAATGATGGCAGGGTGTCTTTGGTTTCGATAATCTGCTCCACGGGATCTTCGTAATGGTTTTCTGTATTAATTGTCTTTCTCATATCAGGCTACATTAGGGAAAATGAGAAGAAAGAAAGTATACAAAGAAAGTCAAATAAAAAGTCTTCTTTTTGTTCTCCGACCAACCTCATTTACAAGTAACCAAATTAATGTTTTCGGTCTCACGATGAACAAGAGAGAATTTTGTAATGGTGAAGAATGATCGGAAGGTCATTTCTATTGAAGGGATATACCAGTGGCATATATTGTAACATTTGTCTTGAAGGAGAAAAATATTCCTCTCTATTGGGGTTAAAGACCCCCTTCCTCAGCATCTTGTTCATAACTCGAGATATGGGTGATTGAAGGTAACCTGTTTCTACTGGATAATCCCTCCAGTTTTTCAGAGGGTGGTTTACAGTGGGGGGTCTGTGATGTCATCATGGCATATATTCTTCAGAAGCCTTACACTCCTGTCACGTTGTGTGACGAGCAAACCATTTATTCAGATCTTCTAATCATTTTGTGATAACGCCCTCTAATAAGTTGGAATGGTTTGAATCGGTTGAATGCTGAATGAGATTCACCATTTGAAAATTATCGTTTTTTTTCTACATTTCCAAACCTTTTTATTGTATGAAAATCTTACTTAAAATTTATATATCTGTAAATATTGAATACATGTAATAATATTTATGTCATGTGCACCCCGTCTTCCCTTTGAGCCCTTTTTAAAACTTTCTAAATAATTGTCAGACTCGGACTGAAATGAAGACAAAAACCAATGGAAGCACGTGAATGGCTAAACGAAAACACCAAACTTAAAAGGAGTGAAGACACGCGCACAAAGAAAAGTCTGATGCCGGTAATCTGGCCTAGTTTCGTATGAGGTGTAACAGAAGTGTTAGATACCACCATCGATCCCAGAAAATACACACACAGCTTGCTACCGTCGGTAATTAGACACTAGTGTACAGTCAATACATGCAGCTACGGTCAATACCCACAACACAGGGTACACAACAGCGATAGACATCTCAGCAGGGATTTGTTATGGAACTCCCTGATCTCAGGTCCAGATAAAAGATAACAAGGTATCACGTTTCATTACTGTCTGCATTTTGTAGCGACAAGAAGAAAAGCAACGGAAAGTTAACTTTTTTTTCTGAGGGCGGCACGCGGTTTGGGGCGAGACAAGAGTACCAAGAGGATACCTGCCCATGTTTCACTTCACCGCCATCTCACATTGCCACTCACCCACACCTTCCCGCCGTCCCCTCCCCTCTCTTTGAGATACGCCACTGATCTTTGTATGCAAATCTTAGAACATAAACTTACCGGAAGTACGCAAGCAGGTAAATTCCAACAGAATAACGCAAAGACGTAGGCTGTTAAGATTAGTGTCGTTAATAAGAACAGGACGTACAACGTTACAGCTCCAGTACACGATCCGTCTGTAAAGATAAATCAAACAGTGAATGATGTGAGTAGTAATACACTTAATAGCTAATATGCATATTAGAAACAAACCGATGTGTCTGTCTGACCGATGAGTCTAGTTCATAAATAAAATGGGTAGGGTAGGGTGGAGGGATTGGGAGGGACCGGAGGGTGAGGCGCGGGGGAAGACGAGGGGAGGGGGAGGCGACGGAGGGACATTGCCTATCTAGGCGTCTTTGTGCGCGAGTCTTCATTCCCTTTAAATGCTGTTTTCACTCTCCTAAATTGCTGTGAGAGCACTGCACACTGTGCTGTGTTCAGATTAGCCGTGTAAAGGAAGACTTTCTTACGATGCTTTTGATTTGCTGGTGAAAAGTACGAGCCTTAATATTGACCAATCAAGTCGAATTTTGTATCACTAGAGAAAAGAGTCAACTATTGGTTACGCAATCACACTCCCAGCAAGCACAATGTAAGCATTGAGAGATAGGGACATTTTGAAGACGTTCACTGCTTTCCGATGTGGTTTTTACTTTTTCATATTCAAATGTACGGGGTTTAGTTCACACGCATAATAAATAACGACACATCATTGTAAAGAAGAAACAAGTTTCTTCAAAATGACATAAGAAAGAGTTTTCTGAGTGCTATGCTTAGAAAGTTATGAAAAGAGTTGGCGCGAAATGTGCTTATATTGTAGCGATATTTGCTGCATAACGGGGTTTTTGTGTTGAGTTCCGCAAGGATTCCATGTGTGTATAAAGTGTGGAATAAAGTGGTAAAGATTTTGGATATTTTCAAGTTTCCATGGCAACATATTGTATTCTTACCTATCGTGTTTGTACTCGAATTGTCAAGACCAGGGACAACCTGTATGGATATGGATGAACTTCGGTGATTTCCATATACGGAAGAAAGTGTAATTATGTACGTTTCTAAGGTGATGAGGTTGTCAAGGTTACACTCGTTCAGGTCAGTTGTTATTAGTTTCTCCATTTGAGGCGGTCGAGGTGAAAGGTCGATTTCGTAAACTATACCCGGAATATTGATTTGATCCCAGGAAATCCGGATTGAAGTATCGTCAATAAACACCGCCCTCAATCCTCTTACTTCCGGTGGTTCTAATGTTAAAGGTAAAAACGCAAAAGAAATCTGTCAATATTTTGTGGGAATGTATCTGACCGTAGATAGTATAACGATGTAAATGTCTTGGTAGAACCTCCTTGGCTTCATTTCACCGCAAAGGTACCTTTGAACTATCACGTGTCCAAAAGTACTTCATTGTATAAGGAAAAGACAAATAAGAGGTAAAGTTATGGCTTTAAGTTCTCACCAGTTAAAAAGCTTGCTTGCAGTGATCGTCCACTCTCGTTGTCAATTACCTTTACCGTGTAATTTATCATAGGTTGCAGTGATTCAAATGTAAACCGTGTGTTACCGTCATTCTTCGGGAAAGCGGTGTCAGCGTAGGCCTCCACGTTGGATTCGTACAGGAATACAGCTTGACTCGTCTCAAACACGTCATCAACCGCAGTGACGTCACTCTCCTCTGGTGGGAAGTTGAATATGACGCTAAGAGAGGATGACGTCACACGCAAAGCTTCTACTTGCAAGGGCGGTAGACTTTCTGCAAATCAAAATGAACATTGTGTATAACATTGTGTATAAGAGTACAGTCAACCCATGGAGGTCATTATTGCAACCTAAAATACCCCCCTCCCCACTTCCCCTTATGCACCCTCTTCATTTCTCCCTGTCGAGAACAGAAAAAGATTTTGCGGTCGCGTCCCATAGTTTCGAAAGTTTGGCTGTACAAAATATTGACCATCGAATCAAATATACCATTATTAAAAGAAGCCCACATATCGTTTTCACTCACCTGTCCTGACGTTCACTAAAACTACATCACTTTCTTGCCTTCCACGCCTCCCTCCGCTGATCGTAGTTATTGCGCATGCGTATTTAGTATCTGGCTCCAATCCAGTGACCATTACCATGGAATGCGATTGATCTAACTGTCTATCCAACATGACCTCTAAACTTGAAGCGTCTCTGACTATCACGTGATATCGCTGGAAAATTCCGATTCCAGATTGCCATTTTAAGACGAATGAGGTTGGACGAAGACTGACGTGGTCCGATTGAATTGATGATGGTGGTGAAGGGACTGTAGGAAAACAATCGAATACAAAGGAGGAATAACAATACAAAATAAAGCAACCTCATCAAGCTCTGCAATAAAACACGCACACACGCGCACGAGCACACACGCGCACACGCACACGCACACACGCACAAAAGGGAAACAGCATATATACCTACGAAGTAATCCGAAAACAACTTTTGTGTACGACTATAAAACTGAAAAAGGGGACTAACGAGGTTTGGTATAGAAAAACAATATAATACAAAGGAACCTAAATAGACTTTACGATACCAAAAAAGACACAAAAAAAAAAATACAGTAGAATTTCTTCGGAATGTTATAAGTTTTCGAATGAAATAAATAAGGATAGAGGAGAACCTTAAATGGCATTTCAGAACAACCGTAGAAACAAGGGACTTCAATATGTCTTGCTATAAAGACTTTAACAGGATATTAGCTAACGGAAAGGTCTACAAACCAATCTCACAGCTTTTGTATGTAATCAATACGGAAACAAAGGAAACCTTGAATACTTTCTAGGAAAGCCAAAAAATAGCATTGTCGCATTCTCTTGAAAGTTTTGTATGAAAATAAAATAGAGAACTAAGGAACGGAAAGGAAGTTGAAAAGTTTTTGGAAACGAAACCTAATAGAGATCGCAAATGTCTCAAAGGCTTTTGTATAGGAAAACCACAAAGTAAAAGTGGCAAACTTTGTCCAAACAACAAAAGGGAACAAAGGAACCTCAAATGTTTTTGCCCGAAATCAAACAAGAGAGAGAAGGTAACTGGTAGTTAATTTTGGTATCTTTTATATCTTGCAAACACGTATTTTCATGTTAGATTAAACTATAAGAAAGGTACACTCCCTTGCGCAATTCTTTTCAGTGAAAACATAGATCTCTCCACATGCTTATGGCCGTATGCACAGGGACCAATTTCCTTGGCTTGGGCGCGGCGAAGGACGGTGTAATGGAAGGGAAGAATTTGGGGTTGGAGGGGCACCGGCAATGGAAGAAGGGACACCATTAACTCAAGGAGGGGCACAAACCATGTGATCTGTAACTTGTGAAGTTTTTTGTACACATGGTGGTGGCCGCTGAAGACCGTGGGGGAGGGGCCACAGTAATCTGCACATGAGGTGGGCCTGGGTACGGTCCCTTTGTGTCCCGGCCTGGCCGGTCGGTCGAGAATATTTGATTCGAAATTGAAAACATCTGCATGAACTTGGAATGATTGGCGAAATATTTTTTTTTTATACCGTTTGCCCCAGAAATCCCAATAATGGGAGAAGTAGGAAGTGTCTGGTCTCCACTTGTATATGCTTACACGTATCTTTATAAACTTGACTCACGTGTTCGTTGTTGGGTGAATATACCGCTAGATGTTCCCGCCACTACGATGCGGATATTGTATATTTCTCCCGGTATTAAGTCTTGGACCGTTCGCGTTGCTACGGCGTGTCTCCGATCGGTCACCTGATAGAGATGCTCGTACGGCATTGGTTCCCTCTCTCTTACTTTCCATATGTAAATTAGGTAACTAGATGCACGGGTGTCGGTAGTTTCTGGCCATGCTAATTTAATGGATGTGGTCGTCACCGAACGGACGTAAATTCGGTTCTCTGGTACACTCGCTGTCACGATCCAGAAATAGATAGACATTGAATTGTAAAAAAAATTATAATAATAAAAAAAAATAATATTAAAAAAACCCATAAAAAATAAATAAAAATAATAATAAATAAAAATAAATAAATAAAATTAAATAAAACAAAATGGAAATCTACTTAAATATGACGTGTTTCTTAAGGTAGTCTAAGTTGTGCTTTCGTCCCCATGAACTAATATCATAGGAGGAATAGGAAGTGGAGAGGGGTCGTCGGGAATTTAGATTCCATGTCATAGAAATGGAGACAGGGAGGGAGGGAGGGCCGAGGGGTTCGAGGAGGGAATGGGATTATTTTTGGAGGTATTATATGATTATATTGCACCATCCCTGTAGATGCTCACACACACACCACAAATCCATTACAGAAATATTTAAGGCAATGTCCTTTTCTCCCTTTAATTGCACTACATACGAGGCCGAATCAACTACTGAACGCCACCACTATCTGATTTGACTTTGCAATCAGTTTGATTCTCTTTAGTATAGCACTGGGCAAGCAGCATGCAAGTCCTCACTACTTGTCAAACCTCACAGACTCACACCTTCGAAAATAAGGGTGAGAGGTGGGACTGGGGTAGGGGGATATGAAGGGTGTATAGACATCATCGTATATAATGGCCTGCCAAAACATTTATTGCATACTTTGAAGTACGGTCGAATAAGTTTAATACTTGTCGCATGCTAGTTTCTCACCCTTGATGAAGACACCAAAAGTGCAAACGGCTTCGTTCTGGGCTTGGTCACGTGCGATGTATGACACCATCGTACGACCCAATTGAAATCGATGACCAGGATGAAATTGTGACGTCATCTCCACGTGACCGGAATTATCGTTCGGGGAAGGGGTCTTCCATTCCACGGCGCGACTCCTCGTCGATCCGGGTGACAGAGCGATGATATCCAAAGGGCAGTCATTGATCACAGGTACTTCCGTATCTAGAGGGGATTAAAGATAAAGAACAGAAACTTCCATATCTAGAGGGGATTACGGACAAAAAAAGAAACTTCCATATCTAGAGGGGATTAAGGATGAAGAAAAGAAACTTTCAAACTGGTAGCGTGAACGGATTTGGATATGAACGGATAGGAAGGAGCACTGGCGGATCCAAGGGGGGGGGGCCAAGGGGGGCCATGGCCCCCCCAAAGGTGAGCCAAAAAGTGTGTCCGAACATCCGCTAAATCATATGATTGGAAATAAAAAAAATCGAGAGGAATAACAGTGGTAGACTAGTCTAAACCTTTTCGTTTTCTGGTTTAAAATTAAATGCAGAGCTCCCAACTGACCCGCAATTCGCGGGAATTAGACCCGCATTCTAACACCCAAACCCGCTGACCCGCACAAGCGTCCGAAAAAACCGCATTGTAATTGTCAAGTATACATAAAAAAATTTGCATCAAATCTTGACTTAGCAACCATCATTTCTTTAGCATTTAGCATAATAGAGTATAAAATCTCCTTTACAGCATCATTTGAACCTCAAATTAGCCTATATTTCTTTTCATTGGGGCGAGCAGGGAACATTTTCATGCCACGGGAAAGAATGAATTATCACCTATTATACAACACCTAACTATATTCCGGCCATTTCGTCCCCGTTTTCGCGTAGTGGCGAACGTGCACTTTTGGCGAAATTGAGTTAAATATTGTTCTTACCTACTTCGAGGGTGAAGAATCGGTTGAGCCGGGTTAGAAGTTTTAAAACTGTCTATTGTTTTCGTTTTTTCTGACTCATTTTTGACGAATGTCCACCTAAGACCCACTCTCGTTTTCACATACTGACGAATACTTTAGTCATCATTACAACCACTCAGTAACACTATTTGTCTAAGGTCCATGCATTTTTGCATATCGACGAATATTACCCTTTGGAACAAGCCGAACATAACAACCATGCCATACTGACTTGAGAACCAACTAACTGCCATTTGAAAACACCCAGGATTATGGGAAGGTAATATCTTTATTAGTTCACCTCGTCATTTAATTGATTAATACAGTATTCACATACTACGGAAGCGCAGAAGGGACATGGTGATGAAAGAGAAACAAACTCGTCAAAATGACAAAATTCGGAAAAAAGACGTTTTGCCGAGTTTAACAACTCGTCAAAACGACAAAATTATTAAATTTGCCGAGATGCAACAAGTCGTCAAAATGACAAAATTTTGAAAATTGACGTTTTGCCGAGATACAACAAGTCGTCAAAATGACAAAAATTTGAATCTCAACGTTTTGCCGAGATACAGCATGTCGTCAAAATGACAAAATATTGAAAATTGACGTTTTGCTGAGATACAACAAGTCGTCAAAATGAATGAAATCTGAATGTTAACGTTTAGCCGAAATATAACAAGTCGCCAAAATGAAAAAGATCTGAAAATTGACGTTTTGTTGAGATACGACAACTCGTCAAAATGAGAACAATCTGAAAATTGACGTTTTGCCGAGATACAAATCGTCAAATCGTTACAAATGTAACATCTCCCTAAAGAAGTACGGTTTCTCTTAGCTGTTGGCGGCTTTGCTCATCACGAGCATTACTCTAGCCTAACTTAAAACTACCTTTTTCTAGCTAAGTAATACCTAGTTACATAATTGAAGGTCACATACTTTTACATGAAACTTTGGAAGGTACTAGCATAGTTTATACTAAGTAGTTACTTTGCTACAAAGGACGAGGAGGGGGGGGGGGGGGGGCGTTTAGACCGAATTACTAGAAAATCTGTATAGCAATCTTTAATACTGTCTTGCCAAATGCTTCAATTAATGAAGGATCTTTTACGATTTATCAAAGAAACATGGCTTATTCATTGGCTGACACAATTTCTTCAAGGATGGCCCAGACAAGTAAGGTTGGATAAAGGGTTATCGGATAAAGGTTGGTGTGCCTTGGGGTGGGAGGGGGGGGGGGGGTCCATTATATGCTATATTATTTACTATATATACTGATGAAATTAGGTCAAACTCACACATTTCTATAACAAAATATGCCGATGATACTGCTGTATCATGTACAATTCATAAGAGCTCTGTTGAAACTGACCAATGAAATTTTCAGTGTTCTGTAAATGACATAGTTCCAACATGTGACCGCAAGACTTTATTGCGTAACTCCCCCCCCCCCCCCCCCCAAAAAAAAATAAGGGAAATTTGTTTTTGAAAATAAACCATAAAACATGAAGGTCTCATTCTATCAAGGTCGCAACGTATTATTATTATTATTGAGGGATCTGATGTGGCTAGAACCTCCAAAACTGAGTACTGGGAGTATACAGTGACGACAGTTTGACCTTTTCTTGCAAAGCATTAAGGTATTAAAAAAGTATATTATATAGTATCTAGTGTGGCTTACGTTGTGTCTTTCTTTAACCAAAATGCTAAGGAAAATGTTTTCAATACTATTATTCTACCCTGGCACATGTGATCTATACAGTGCCTGCCTGGTACCATTTTATATTGCAAAAAAAAAAGCAAAGAAAAGAAGAATGAAGTTTCTTAAATACACATCATCTATATTAATTTAGAATACAATATACTTTTAGAAAAAGTAAATGCTGCTGCAAGACCTGAGTTTACAAGAATGGCTAATAAGATTTACAGTGATCAGAATAACCCTTTGTATACTGTACTGAAAACTCTCCTGACAAATCCAGCAGAAATCTAAGAAATCCACACAAAATACCGAACGTAAGTTTACAGCAACTCATTTATTTACCGTGCTGTTCGAGCACTTAGAATGTTTGTTATAGTTTGTTTGTTATATCGTTTTATGTAATAACTTTTGTATAAGTAGATGTATTTTATATGATATCCTATCATCTTGACATTTTCTCCCTTTTTATATTAGTTATTCTTGGACTGTTTGGTATCCTATCATCTTAAAAAAAACTTTTATATGAGTTATTCTTCTTGTTGAGGTGTTATATGACTCCTCTCTATAATTTTTATATGTATACTGGAAGGAAATAAAAAGAAGGAACAACATACTACAGTACATCTTGGAAACACTTGAACAATGGCACAGTTATTTCCTTCTTTAAATCTGAGGATTCACACGAGGTTGGGTTGGATATTATGAATGTGCCTGTGAGCGTAAGAAATTTTTTATATGTATACTGGAAGGGAATAAAAAGAAGGAACAACATACTATAGTACAACTTGGAAACACTTGAACAATTGCACAGTTGTTGGGTTGGTTATTATGAATGTGCCTGTGAGCGTAATAAAATTTCACATTCCGTTTAAGGGGATAGTATAGTGGAATAGCTTCCAAAAGCGTTTGAAGGATACTTAGAAACTATCGTCAGAGACATTTCACGTAATACACTAACTTGAAAATGAAGAATTGCACACAATTTTCCGTAGTCTGTGTGCTTTATAAGAGTTCCAACTTAACAGATTACGCCACTGGAACTATTATTTTTGCAACTGCATGTGTTCACATTTCATCATATACCTTGTCTATTTTATACATTATAGAAAATGGTGGGGGTTCTTTAAAATAAATAGGACCAATATATAACCATTTCAGCAGCCGGCTCTCTTTGCCCTCCCTACCTCAACATCTCTCTATCCGACACCCTACATTTCACCCAAGAAACACATACTAAAACACTTACATCCGCCCATAACCCATACAAATTCCTTGTCTATTTTATACATTGCAACAAAACGTGGGCGTTCTTTTTAATTAATAAGACCAATATACCACCATTTCAACAGCCGGCTCTCCTTGCCCTATACACCACCTCCCCTCGTCATATCCGACTCCATCCATGTCACTCAAGAAAAACATACTAAAACACGTATGTTGATACCTGCGTATAACCCATTCCTTGTCTATTTTATACATTAAAGTAAACCGTGGACATTCTTTTTAAAATTATTAAGTCCAATGTACCACCCCTTCGATTATTTTCTTCTATCGTAAGGTTATTCCACCTAACCCCCCCCCCCTTCCTCTCCCCATGTGACAGTGAACATTCACGGTGTACCCTATGGCTACTACACACAAAAGTGACGAATACAAGTCTGTGACAGGACGAAACCTCAAAATTTAGTTCTAGCACAGTGATCAATGTGTGGCGAATGTCTAAAATTAACTGAAAATGACATGACATAACGACGAAAATGTTTACACTAAAATTACTACTATGTAAGAAATTTCAGCAACAAACATGAGAACTCAAAGTTCTATTTGTTATATTTAAAATATTGACAACTTTCGGTAAAAAAAGGTCCTCTTTTAGTTACGCTATACTAAAGTCAAAATATGAAAATCTTTAGAACGCGTTTTCTCAAAACTCACATTTTGAACATTCTTCACTACGCCAGAACGAGGACGATTTGATTGGTCAATTCTCGTCGATTGCATGCAAAATCCGCTCTATTGCACGCTATGAAGATAGAACCATGCCTTATACTTTTTTGGTAGCACTTTTTTCAATGGTAAGAGAGCAGAGAAACCTGTCTGTTCAAAGCAATCTGTTGCATGTGTGCATTTTACATCCAATTATATCCAAATTTGAAGGTGTTGTATAAAACAAATAATGAATGGTGATTTGTTCCATTCAACTCGGCTGCGCCTCGTTGAATGGAACATTCCATTTTTCAACTCATGAAATATTGGAACTATTGCACTCATAACCATTCATTATTTGTATACTATTCAATTTATTGATGTTACACACAAAAAAATGCATATTTCTCAGAAAATTTTGGGTGACAAAAGCCTTTCTAAGTGCCACCATTTTACATGTAGGCATCACCAGGATTCCAAAAAAAATTCAAAAGGGGAGGGGGACACCCCCTCCCCTTATACCCCTCCCCCAGGACGGCGATTCGTGGCATGGACCAGCATTTGCCTTCTCAAGAGTTGGGAGCTATGTAAATGTATGAGCATGAGGATTTACAGTGTAACACCATTTTGCAGTTACAGGCTGGTTGTAAGAAATTTATAACCTATGAGAAATCAAATTTCTTGAGAAAGATGATCTCAACTTTGTTTTATAAATATTTTAGAAAATTACACCTGGGAAACATTTTTTTAGAAGTAAATTAACATCACCATTGTACACTTTTGTCGCACCAAATTGCATCTGAGGGCATTCAGAAATAGAAAATTTTCCAAAAGGAAGGGGGTCACCCCCTCCCCTTAGACCCCTCCCCCATATCACTCTAATGCCACTTTGGCCCCCCCAAACAATGGCCCTGGATCCGCCAGTGGGAAGGAGGAGTATTCGGGAACCAAGAAAGTTTAAAGGGCGGGAAGGGGAATGGTGAATTCTTGTGGGCAACATAAAGAGAAACAATTTCGAGGGACTGTGGAATCCTCTTTGATACTTATTATTGAATGGATGACTGTGGAAGCATTTGTCCCCGTTGTCCAAAGTTACTTGCAGGATTAGTGTCTTCCTCAGTTTGCCTCGACCCCCCCCCCTCCCCTCCAAAAAAAAAAAACCCAGCATCTCCACCACAAACATAATGAAAAAACAAGAACAAAACGAACAAAAGCAACAACAGTTTTATTCACTAAAACGTTTGGTTTTTTTCTTTCCTGGTTTTGAAGCTCATGCAGTATAACAAGTTAGCATCTGATATTCGAACCCTTGTGCAATAATAAAAATTACGTGAAAAAGTTAAAAGAAGAAAAAAAAAGAATAATAATAACATAAAAAAATGGACTTACCAAGAACAGTCACATTAAATATACATTTTCCTTTATTTCCCGCCTCGTCCTCTGCTGTGTACGTCACTTCCGTGTAACCAATCATAAACGGGTCTTCTTTTTCGTGAGTGGATTCAACTTCATCGACAGCCACATTATCTTGAAAGAGCGGATCAGTCCATGTAACGCCAGTGGCGTAGTTCTGTCCCTCGTCGGCCGAAGCTGTCACCGTCGCGGGACAGTGTAATGCACGCGGGGATTCTGTATCTATACACGAGAAACCACAACAGGAAAGTCTAGCCTGTTCTACGATTTTCTTTTTTTTTTTTAATCACAGATCATGCACAATCGCTGAACACTGGTTTGTTGCTAGATCACCAGGAACCTCAACAAGGACTTGAAACGGGGGAAGGGGGAGGGATAGGGTGCATGGTTCAAATCAATGACAATTGGAATTGCTGTATGTAGCACTGAGCAACCCCACCCCCTAAAAAGTATTGTTGTGAACATGATTGATTTAATAGCTCATAACCCCAGCCCCTTCCCCTCCCTGTGCTGTTTCGAGAGCTTGATCAAACTGCTTCAGAGGTAACCATGCCAACCGTGTAGATGGTTGGCAGTCGATATGTGGCATATACTAATTTTTATCCATCAGGTATCACTTATAGAACCCTTTCCTGTAGTCACAAAAACGTGTATTTTGACTCCATTAAAACTTGTTAAAAATATTCCTTTTAGTTTCTTTGCCGCTTTACAAATTCGGTTTCCTGTCTTATGGCACAGCATTTCAAAACAGGATTTCCAAATATGACAATGTATTGGGTGCAGATACTGTCAGTGCATGTTGCATTTTAATATTACTTTATTTTGTGTTAGAGATACAACCCTTTATCGGTATAGGAATTTCCTTAGGTGGAAGTTGATGGGCTAAACAAACATTTATGGGGGGAAAAATGAGACCCGTAGTCCCCAATAACGTGTTTTTGGAAATAATTTAGACTTCCCACAGTATATCTCAGATATACATGGATAAAAAGTATTGCAAAAATCGCACTTTTTTGTCAATTTGTAGATATTGTGAAACATCGATCTATAAATTTCTTACGTAAAATTGTTAAAACCGTCTTACCTATTACTCGAATTTTGAAGACACATTGAAGACTTGTAGTTGCACGATGAGACGGCAAGGAATATGTGACCATTGTGTCACCCAAGTAAAATCTGTAAAAGAAGAAATCAATTATCTGCTAGATAACGCAATAGTTGGTGGCGCAGACACGAGATAGTTAACTACGGTAAAAAAAATGCAAAATAGTTCACCACTTTTTTGTTATGCTACATGATTGGTGGCAGGTATATGCCTTTCATCTTCTGTATTTGCCTGCAAATACGCAGTATTGTAGTGCGCGTGGAGTGCTTGCATTGTTAGGAAGAACTTTTCGGTTGTTCATGGTGTTATGTTTTTGGGCGGACAACATACCAGTGAGTATATGGTCATATTGTAGTTACCTACAAAGTGAGGGCGCTTGTGACATGCTCAGAACAAGTTGGCCACGCAGCTAGCCTCTGCAAATATACAGAGACTATATAAAACTTTAAGTTTCAACGTCCTGTCATGTAGGTATCGTTCACTTGGCAAGTAATGCCAATATTGTAGCGCGCACGCGCACTTTCATAAAAAACATGTACTTTGCAGGTCACTAATAAATACCAAACCCCAAAATGCTAAAGCAATTGCCATGAAAGAATTCAAAGGTACTTTCCAAGAAGTTTAGATCATTCAAGTTATTCTTGGCAGACACTCTCGAATGCTTTCAATTAGATAATTACATGTCCCACTGTGTATAAACCATTGCAAGAGATCGGAGTATGTGTGGACGTGGCAGTTTACACATGAATGATCATTACATCACTTCTGGCTTGCTTGGTGATTGACAAAACTAATGATCTTTATACTATATAATCAGTAAACCATAAACCAATAAGGTACGTAACTTTCCTCATAGTCCTATACCTCCCATCACCTACCTCCCCTTTCCCTTTCCGTCCCGGAAAATGATACCGACAGGACCTCCAAAGTACTTTAACCTATACGTCATAATAATCGTTGTAAGTTTGAAAGGTAACAACTGATGAAGCTGTTTTTGAGGAGTTTCTTCTCTGCAAAGCTACCCTCCCATCATCACCCACTCCAACTCCACCCAACCATACATCTTGTTTTTCTGTGTCATCCCAATTATAAATGTAGCAAACTTTTACTCGACTGCAACCCAGTGACACGGTAACATCCCCGCCTGTCACTTTTGAGTTTCTTTTAATCCAATTAGTTGCCTGGACGGCGTTCATTGCGAACTTGTTAAAAAGCGCGCAGTGACAGGAAACTGATAAATCAACTGTCAGTGAATAATTCACCCGCAGTCACCCTTAACTCTACCAATCACAGCCTGTTGTCTTCCTTAACGACCCATTGTACTACATGGAAGGTGTTAATAACCCTTCCGATCCGCTCATTAGTGTACTATTTCGAAGGCTAGCCGTGAAAAGCTAAGGCTAGTTGAGCAGGTTTTTTAATTTCCAATCGGTTAGTCAAGTTTCTTTAACTAATTTACGTACCGTTCAATGTTCTATTAATAAGACAGGCCTGGTAATTTAATCAACTGAAGATATTGGCATGAAGTTTCTCTAAATTCCAAATCCGACGATGGTACGCTCCATATTGTTTAGAGGAGATTAACAAGTTCAA
The DNA here is from genome assembly GCF_037975245.1 of Apostichopus japonicus. Classification (NCBI taxonomy): domain Eukaryota; kingdom Metazoa; phylum Echinodermata; class Holothuroidea; order Aspidochirotida; family Stichopodidae; genus Apostichopus; species Apostichopus japonicus. The sequence continues at coordinate 8,664,022 of NC_092561.1, forward strand.
CAGCCTTGTTCCGGTACAGTACTCTAAAGGTGGGGGGGGGGGGTGTCGGATTTTGTGAGAGTATAGATGAATGTAATAGGGAAACCACGTAGTGTACCATCATATACCAACATTTTGCGGCAAACATCTAGTTACGAAAACCCGTGTTCACATAAACTAAATGTAAACCTTGTACCGTTTCTTGATTCAAAATAATTCTTACAGAAGCTATAGGGAACTACACATGCTTAGAAGCAACAGTTCTTCAAATAGTGAGTAAGTGTTTGTACGAGATGTGTAAATTTAATTTGTAAATGTCGTTAAGGATGCCATTTGAAGGGGAAAAAAAGGCAAACTTTGTGAGGATTTATAGATGCTATGAGGTGAAAACCTCTCTGTCATACTTGGGAGGGAGGTGTGTGTGTGTGTGTGTGGGGGGGGGGATATGTACTTCTGAACATGCGCGGTAACTTTTCATTGTCGTGGTTATCTGGTAAATCTACCCCAATAAAATGATGTGTCAGTTTTCATACGGCGATTCGACCCCGTAATTCAATCCTCAAAATGATTGTCGGCTTTATATATATCACGGATAGTAACGCAGAAGGTACCATGGTGGACACATCGGCCTATAGCTTTTTCAGACAACACAATCTAAGCTTTTTTTCTCAAATCAAGTTGAAATGCGATTCGAATCCCTTGCATTACTGTAAACTGGCTTCAAATCATGAACAGTTAGGGGGTGATCGTAACTGGGGAAGAGTTACATCATATAGAGATGTAACAGAATGTACGCCTTTTCCATTTTTACCTTTGTCCACTTGTGTGGGATTTTGTGGGGTTCTGTTTTTGGCTATCTGATGTTGTGTAGATAGGTTCGTCCCATCTGACGGTAGCCCACGGTTGTCCCGTTTCTGTTGAGCTTTCGATATCGTCAGGACAGTAGGACAGGACAGGTTTTTGAGGTTTGTCTGAGGAAAACAATTAATGAAACGGCTCGTTTAGGAACAATAATAACTTGCAGATAAAGTATTTAACTGAAAGATCAGAAGTTGTATGTTTCCATTTTCGAATAGGGAAGTGGGGGTGGGGTAGGGATCAAGAGCATGTTTTACAAAATGCTCGCATTGAGCATGCAGTGCCTGGGAGGAATCTAATGAGGCGGTAAGGTAAGGGTTGAGGTATAAGGAGGTTAGGGAGAGGGGTCGGAGGGAGTATGGGGTTGCGAGGGGGGGGGGGGGTAAATGGGGGACAGGTTATGGGGTGGCTAAATGGAGCAGAGGATGGGAGGATTAATGTGAGTGGGTTGTTTGAGGGTTATTGGGGAACTGGTATATGAACGGATGTGCATAATGGTAATGGGAGGGCATACATGGTCAAGGGGAGGTGATGGTTATGAGAATGGAGATGATGAAGAAGGAAGATGGCAGGATCAAGAAAGAGGGGAGGATGAAATTCGGAACAAGTTTTAACTGAACATATAAGGAGTCAAATTCAGACCAAATGAACTGAGCGAGCTTTTATCAATGTTACTATGGCAACAATTACCGATACATTTGAAATGTTAAATTTATTGGTGCTCTGGTGCTTTAACAGTTTAAAGACTGCCGCTTGAAGTTCATTTATTATCATACAAACTGACCATATATATCACATCTTCTAGTAAGTAATGGAACTAAGGTATATAGCAATATGTTGTGCATTTAATGAGAAGAAAAAAACCAAATCACTATCTGTATTATAAAGTGATGGAATCGATATACTTTCCAGTACCACCCCTAATTTCCAGTCCCTCTGCCCATCAACCGAATAGCTAAAAAAACTCTGTCAAGGATAATAAATAACGCATATAAGTATAAAGAGATCTGTACAAATTCGAGCATAAGTAACTCTGTGAGGTTATAATTAGACTTGCTCAAGTCTCCGATTTGTCATTGAAATCATGATAGCGTCATATTAAATAAATAGACCAGTGATAGACCAGTGATAGTAAGCCTTTAGAGCCGTATGATGATCTGTCGAATCAAATTATGCAGGCTGAGCCGTTCGCAATCTACCGCATGCATGAGTTAAAGGGATATTCCGGTGCTAGATATCTTCACAATCTGGTTCATTGAGTGTGACCTATTTTGAATGGCTAAATTCTCGCTGTATTTCAGGAAGTCGACAACAGTAGGTGGTCTGTGAAGTCATAGGTATTCGTTAAAAGTTGTACCCAAGTTCTATCATGTGATATTCGTGTAGAGTTATAATTGAAACCCGGTACATTTGGTACATTTTTTAAGTGCTAAATGCTCTCTGTATTAACAATTTCATCAACATGCAATTACTAGTTTTGTGTAAAACTAAATTATTTAATTATTAATGAAAAAGTATGGTATTCTCAGTTCAATTGCTGTGATTACATCAGACGATCTTCTGTTGATATTTTTGTATATAGGTCATATTATTTGTATGATGATATAATGCGGTTTTGAAATAAAAGATGCAGAAATTCGTCAGCAAGTTTGTTTACGTCATCATCATCAGCCATGCACCGGAGAACCCCTCTAATTAAGATGGTTGCGCCTGATTAACCTGTAAAGTGTATTCACGTGATTGGAGCTGCTTAAATACTATAGGGCTGTCAAGTACCATCCAATCCCCTCACCCCCCCACCGCCTCCCCCTTATACCCCCACCCACACACATACCCGCTGGATTGCAGACTTACCTTGTGCAAAGGAAAGACCAATGAAAATCCAGGCTAAACAAATTTGCATAACAATAGTCTTGTTATTAAAATGACAAAAGATAGTAGATTTCGTCATTGTTTCACTATCTGACGAAAATATATCAAGATGAATCTATATCGACGAATATTTCGAACACTAAATTTTACCACGTCCTTTTAGAAATGAAAGAGTTTACTAAGTGATTATTCCAAATGTTTCATGTTATTGAAACATCATTCTGTGCAAAACAGCGAAAAAACGCTCACAATATCTCCAGAGGAAGAAAAAACGTTGTGAAATAATAGCACTGCTAATTCTATGTCTCTATGAAAAATTCATCCTGAAGAATTTGCTTTCGATTTATCTTTCAGTGAGTAGGCAAACAATAAGCCGGGCCGATTGATTATGTAAACATAGTTGGTAAATAACCAATCGACGGTAAAATCAAGTTTAAATTTAGTTCAAGAAAAAATTGTTAAAGCGATTAGAATTTCCAGAATCGATGAGTTTATAAAATAAAGAAATTATATGATGATCGCAAATTGAGAAGATCGTTTTCCACAACAGTTTCGAATTCTACATAAAATAGATACTGTTATTAGAGATGAATAACTTGTGAAACACATATAAGCGATACATAAAAATTCTTCTTCTAAAATATGTGGCTTCGTACTTTGTCAACGTGACTAAGTCTGAAAAGACAGTATAGTAAATAAAAGTTCAAACGGGATTCGATGGAAGAAACTCAAAAGATACATTTAATGACGGAACCTGTCATTATATTATTCCAACAAGGTGGCATGGATTTAATTACTAAGACATCCGTCCTTGTTTAATTATTGCCAGCTTTTACTTCACAGCTGTCTTCTGTGACGTAACTCACCCAATGGTTTGCAGCTGGATTCAAGCTGTTAGACTTCTATGCACATCATAACAGAGAGAGATGAATGACTGCTTTCCGCTTAAGCGTGTCATCACGTTGTGTACTATTTTGACAAAGCTCTCTTTGGGAATGTTTTTTATACAACTGTGTCATTGAACCTTGCCACCGCGTAGATCATCACGCAGCAATAACCTTCCACCATGCCGTGTCCATCACTGGCCGGGTTGTGTCCACTACTGGATTGTTCCCCCCCCCCCCCTCCTTCCTCTTTCGTTGTCCAGGAGACGGGCATGCATAGAATAAGACATAGAGATGTTTACTAACAGTTATGAACAGTAATACCTAACACTGACCTAACCGTAATAAGCCATGCTAAGTTACAACTAACCAGGGACGTAGCCAGGGGGGGGGGGAGCAGGGGGAGCGACCGCTCCCCCCTTTCAGTGTCTATTTTTTTTTATACTGTCGTTTTTTAGCATGGTATTTTGTCAGTGCTCTTTTGATCTTGAATACTCGTTAGCTCCGTTAACTCGATTGTAATCGTAGTAACATTCACGCCTACTGATTCAACTACTTACTTAGTTTGGCAGATGCAATTAGCTAAATTTAGCTTATAGCCAATTACAAGCCTACAGTTGGCCACTGCGTAATAAAATACATATTGCCTACCTAACCGCACTCTATGGAATGTCACGAACTGTATGCACAACAACGTCGACAACGTTCGTTCAATGAGTCGTCCTAAGTTGTTGCACGAACAGCATGTTATAAAGCTAAGCTAGCAATCGTACGTGATACGCACTTCCTATAAATAATTATTACACTGCTAATACACTGCGATAACGATATTTGCTTTTAGGCCACTGCATTTCTGGCTGTATTACAAAATATGAAAGTTTATATTGTCCATCAGTTAAGTTCGTCAAATGTATTAAAGTCCATCCATGGACAATAAACAAGAATCATCCTACTGGAAAACTTGTAAAAGAGCACTATGTTTGTCTTTCTGATATATTATGTAAAAGAACCAAGGGCGTAGGAACCGGGGGGCTGGGGGGGCGCTAGCCCCCCCCAGTGAAAAATGTGGAGGTTCGCAAGTCAGAAAACCCCTTTTTCATTTCCAAATGAGAAAAAACTCTCATTTGGAGCACCAAATTGCATCTTAGGCCAGGTGAAAATACAAAATTAAGTTTACAAAATGGAGTGGGTGTTGAAGTGTGCTATATTGCACCAAATTGCATCTGAGGCCACCTGGAAATGCAAAAAATTCCAAAGGGGAGGGGGACACCCCCTCCCCTTAGACCCCTCCCCCAGGCCGGCCATCAGTCTTCAGCCCCCCCCCCACTCAAAAGTACCTTCCTACGCCACTGAAAAGAACATGTAAAAGAATTTAAACAGGAAACAAAATCTGCTGATAATGATATCATATGATCAGGACGTAGCCAGTATGTAGCACGATAGTTTCATTCAACACCCTACCCGCCGAAAAAGACTATAGGATCCGATGTCAGTTTTTTAACATGTAGTTTAGAACCCGTTTACGCAGATAATATTTCAGTTGAGAAAACACTTGAGAAATTTGCATCAGATGGCAATCGTCGGATAGCTCTCGCCTTCTCTTATTAGGCTAACTTAAACATTTACTAGCTACAGTTGTATCAAAGACATTTCTGGAGTATCTTTGCATCTACAAGTATCAGAAGTTGAAAAGTAAGTAAGTCTACTCTGTACATGTACCTTCAAGGGCGGCGGAACCGGGGGGCACAGGGGGCAAGCGCCCCCACTTTTCCTCAGGTTAAAAATGTGCCCTTTTTCTACATAAAACTTGTACTCTTGATCACCTTATTAGAACAGCGATATTTCAGTAAGAGATCTAATCCTAATTTAGAACTATCAGGGGCGTAGCCAGTATGTAGCACTGTAGGCCCGGGCCTACACTTTTTTTGGCCAAGTTATCTTTTTTATTAAAACACCCATAATTCAAATCCATAAGCTTGCTGGACGAGTTTAAGAGTCTAGACAGGAAAAACTATTGAAATGAACGAAGCAAGATTATGGCTAAATTAGGTGACCTATTCTTCTGTCATCTAGGCTGTCATTCATATCACGTGCCGTTTCATTCAATACTCTACCCGCCGAAAAAGACTAGGATACGATCTTGTCAGTTTTTTAACATCTACTTAAGAACTAGTTTACGCAGATAAATTTCAGTTGAGAACATTCCACAGTCAAATAAGCCTATCGTTGATTAACAGACTTTATATGTATAGAGCTGCAGCTCTTTGTTGCCTGTTGTAGTCACGATCGGCGTTCCAAGTTCCAAAACAGCCTTTTCGATAAACATTTACTAGCTACAGTTCAAAGGCAATTACTGGCTATGGTTGTATCAAAGACATTTCTGGCCTATCTTTGTATCTACAAGTATCAGAAGTTGAAAAGTAAGACTACTTAGACGGGGGGGGGGGGGGTGGGGGGCGTTGATGGAGTGATGTGTATACGCAAATAAGATAATACAATAAGATTTATAAAGGGTACTAAATATCAGGCTGCAACAGTCCAATCGAATTTCTGCAAAGTGCCCTTTGACTTCGGTGCCCCCCCCCCCCAGATTAAAGGTGCTTCCGCCGCCCTTGTGTACCTTGCTAATTTTAATACATTATGTATTATTGAATTACGTACTTTTTTAACTCGTTTGTTTTTTGGGTTTAAAAGTGATATTGAATGAGGTTTCTCAAGTTAGCAAGAGGCCAGGGAACCAGAATGAACATTCGGGAAGGGCTGTTTCCTGCCATCTGGGGGGTTTGTAAAACCAAAAATTTTCTTGTACGCTCCGCGCCAACCGATGGTGGCGCTCCGCTCAGATAGTCGTGCCTACAACTTTGAAAATCCATATCAATCGCAAAAAGTGCTCCCCCCCCTTTCAAATTCCTGGCTACGTCGCTGCAACTAACTGTACTTAATTAATATATAATTCCATCATTAAATCCTCCTGGACCTGTTGTGGTCGTTGTTAGGATAACTTACAGTTACGTCACACGTAACATCCTACTCAATAACAAATCCCTTAAACCTTAGCTACAACTTATTCGTGTTGTTGAAGGTCAAAGGTCAGCTGGTGTCAAATCGTAAAACTTTGCAAACAATAACATCTCAGATGATGAGGTTTGGTCAACTTAATGTACGTTATATGGATGTAGGCCTACCACATAACCTCCTTACTTGGTTAATTTTTAACACGATCTCTCGAAAAGGAGAGTGTGTACGTAGCTTATATTGGGGATGGTGGCTGTAGCCCTACCACATGCATGGATCACAAGACAGAAGTTGCTTTTGGTGGAGGTTAAAGGTCATATCGGTTCAGCAAGATCAACTCGGGAACCTTGCTTGAATTTCGATGTGCCACATTGAGTCCAAGAAGACACACTAGATTTAGTGCATGTCAAAGGTCACCTTAGCTCTATATGTAAGTGAAGTAGGTCGTTATAGTGACAGTTGCGCATGCCTCATTGATAATAAGATTCCTATTATGTGGTAGAGGTCAAAGGTCGTCTGAGGTTAGCAGGGTCTGTTCGTGTACATGCAATACAAAGCTGTATATACATGATACCACAAGACGGAGTTTCTTGATCACCCATCCTCATGTAGTCCTATTTTGTGTCTAGGTTTATAACCATGGTGTGACGAAGCACCATTATACGAACAAAACACAGCGATAACACATCTACCTTATAATCAAGATTTTTTTGTAACGATTAAATTGATTTGAAATTGATATTTTCCACGTTCAAGATATCACTACAAATCTAGTCTGAAATAGGTTTTACTACGGGTAATTTGTATCATTCATATACTTCTTGTGAAGTGAGGAAAAATTACGAAGAAGAGTCGATAAGTTGCTCAACTTGAAATCCTGTTAAATCTTATCGATTTTCTGCAATAACCCTTACCAGTCCGATTCACTCTTTTTAAGGCTATCGCATTTATATCTAGCTGTTAGAAATAATGCACTTGACTTTTCCAATACTAATTATTTCACAATTTCATTGTTTGAACTTGTGTACGTGTTATGACAATTTCATTGTTTGAACCTGTGTACGTGTTATGACAATTTAAAATAATTGTGTAGTATGACGTACTTCCTAAGCCAAACGGTAATTCTAGACGAACAAACATCGTGTTCCAAACTCAAACAATTTACTAATGAACATACTTCACAATGGAATATCCACATGGCCACCCATTAGGTAATCTGCAATACAGAGATGCACCCGAAGAAAAGTGGTAAAGTCCAGTCAACAACAAGAAAACGAGGAAAAACTCTAAAAGCATTGTTTACCAAGAACATATAATGATAAAACCACCTGCCCGTGCTAATTATCACTGATGTTGTCGTGAATTCTATATTTAAGTTCTTACGATGCCCAAAACACGTGGGTTGATGCAGTTTCCTGCTGTAGGTCTGTAACAAACGTCATATATATATATGTTTTCATAACTCCCCAATTCAGGAAACACAAAGATTATTGCAATCAATACCACATGGACACACAACAAACAACGACGAAGAAGAATGAATATTACATTATAGTCCTATTTTGTTTCTTAAGTTTCCGAGCAAGTGCTTGATAGTGTTAACTCTTTAAGAGGCGCTCAAAGGGATTATAAAACTGCATAGTCAAAGTTTGGATTCTCTCGATTCTTATTGACTCCCGAGTTTCATGGTTTCCTGGGCTTTGAGACCAATGGCGGTGTGACAAGATGGCTTTAGAGTGACTGTCTCGACTTTATTATTCTACAGGTAGGTGATCTGTTGGATCCCACTTGGATCTTCAACTTGGTGAAATCTTCAAGTTGGAATAAAATCGGCTAATGGCATTCTTTATGTACCGAAATATCCCCTACAAACCATCACCCATGCGCAATGCGGCTCGGTACGTCGTCAAAATCTTTCCAGTTGTAAATGTAATTTTAATATAGCATTGTAAATGTAACTGCAAGGCTATTTTCGTTTAGTTTTACTTGCGGTTGTGATTTATTACAGACCATTTTTTTTGCAAATTAAGAACAGGTAATTTCTAGCTCATTCACAAGTTTCCAATACCTACCCTGAATTCTTCCACTGTAACAATAATTTCTTTGTAATTCGTACTTGATGGCAGTAACCGATTTTAAAATCAGTAGAACCAAGTGTTTACACCGTACAGTATATTATATAGGATTCAGAAATGATTTCAACTCGGTTAGCATCATGAGTGATCTCTATAAGGCAAAGTATGTCACCAAACAGGACTATAGTATCGTTCGAGACATCTGGCAAAAGTCTACAGTGCAATGACGACCTTCCTTTATATACTGGTTTGGCCTACTTGGGTAGGGTGTCAGCATAAAAAGCGGGAGGCCCGTGTTCGAGTCTCGGTGGAGGTTAGAAGTGTTTTCACTGTTATGGACTTTTTTTGTGGATTTATTTATTTATATATAAACAATATATGTCGGGAAAAAGCTGTTGAAACAGATGCTGCATTGAGAGAATAGCCGAATCTCGAGGGAGATTAAATTAGTGAGTGTTTGGAAGTAAAACAGCCAATGTATTTGCAAGGTTTCGAGCAAAACTAGCTCTTCTTCAGTGCATGATTACTGTCAGTGACAAGGAGTAGAGATGCGATATATCTTGTAAAAAGCTGTTTCCGCCCTAAGGCGCCTCAGCGAGCCAGGGGCGAAAGCCCCTGGCCTTTGTAGCCGGGTCGGAGAGAAATCTTTGGCTGGAGGATGGCAGGAAAGTAGAATGTTTTAAGGGAGGCAATGCGTAGTGGCTGGCTTCGAAGACTGGACTGGCGATGTGAGAGATGAATTGACTCGGAGGCTAGACGGACTTCACGGGAGAGACTCTTCACTGGCGGTGTGGTTTCGATGAACGAACGTTACAGATGTAGGTTGTTATGCTGCTAGCTGGATGGTGTTGTGTATACTAATGGGGTTCCTCTGCTTGTTGTGGGCCCCCAAATTTATGTATCCATGCCGATGGGGGGGGGGGGTGATTCCAGTATGAAGGCCGAACTCCTAAGTTGATTTGTTATCAAGATGATGAAGATGATGTGTTGGCGATGTACACTTGTCGAGGAAATCGTCCCTTTTTGGGAATCGTCCCCGATTGGATGCTAGCGATGCTAGTTGTTGTGTTGCTGTCTGTTTCTGGAAGTAGATGGTATGTGATTCTGCATGCTTGACGCTAGGAGGTTCCAATTTGTCTGTTTACGCTGAGTTGACAAGGGCTATGTCAGGAGCTGCAAGTTCGAAGAGTGGCCTGCTCATCATCTTGTTAATCTTTATGGTCGTAAGTGGTGTTGCTCTGGGGCTTTCTGATATTCCGGCTATTCTTCGTAGTAGATTCACGCGTTGTCTGACTCTCCTGAGGTTGTTTTGATGGTGGTGTCCGAGTGTGATGTTTTTATCCGTGATTAATCCCAGGAAGCGAACTTGATTTGCGACTGGTATGACAATGGTGTTGATTTTAAGATGTGGTTGCCTCCTTAATCTGTTGTGTTTGTCGATGTAGAGTTTCTGTGACTTGGTTGGGTTGAGTTCCGTTCTCCAGTCGTTGTACCCGTTGTGTTTTCGGTTGATGTAACGTTGTATGTATTCCTTTGTTCTGTGTGGGTGTGTGGCTAGCCCAGATGAGGATGTAATCAGCATATCGCGAAATTTTGATGTAGGCGTTGTCTGGTTGAGGGATTTCTCCGACGTACAGGATGTATATAGTACCGGGTTGATGATGCTTCCTTGGGGCGAACCGGCGCTGAGTGGTAGTGATGAGGAGAGGGATGAACCAATTTTGAAGTTGATGATTCGATGAGAGAGGAATATGGAAACCCATCTTGTTAGTTTGGCCGGAAAATTGTATTTTCCGAGTATGAGTAGTATGCCGTCGTGCCACATTCTTCCGCGGCTTTTCTGCATCGAAGAAGGCTGATATCGTATGATGACCCTTGGCTAGATGACGTGTCTTCGTGTCGTGTCATCGTAGGCCTCGTGTCCTTGATCTTCGTTGGAGGATATATGTCTTCTTTTGCAGGGGCGGCGATTTGTTACAAATATTGGGGGGGGGGGGGGGATATTGCTTGGGTGCAGGCGAATTACTATCAAAGCGGAGCGCCACCATTGGTTGGCGCGCAGCGTACAAGAAAATTTCTGGTTTTGATAGCCCCCCAGATCACCGGAAATGGCACTTCTCGGGCTTGAAAATGACCAACCAGATGTACACTTTTGCCTGAGAACCAAGTTTTTCCCAATGGTTTTTTTTTTTTCATTCATAACCTTTTTCAAGATTGTCACCAGTCACACATCATGTTCGACCTCATCGCATCTCCTGTGGATCATTGATTTTGTAGGTAATTCTACGTAACGCCCCACAATACCCGTCAGCCCCACTTTTCATGGTTTTAAGCCCATTATTTGTTCAGAATTTGAATAATAAATTCACTTCAAACCATACCCATGATGTTGCACAAAATTTCATCTATGGATAACCAGTATAGAAAAACCCCCTTCAACCCCTAACAGACCGGTCAAAATTGCACGAGTCGAGGGAAGTATGATGTGGTGTACAAATATTAAAAACTCTTATAACGGCTACTATAAAACTTCGATATCATAAAAAATATCAAAAAATATGCTCGAGGGGGGCGGTCTCCACCCCCCCCCCCCTTGGCTACGCGCCTGCGGTTAGAAATCTTGTAGGAAACAGGCCAAATGGAAATCAGTGAACCCATATCGATGTGGATCTGTCATTTACCTCATGCAGCATGTGTAATTTTCTATTTATAGCCACAAAAAAAAATATGCCATCAAATATTGGGGGGATATTAGTTACTATTAGATACCACCGTATATCCCCACCTAAAATATTGGGGGGTCCGTCTAGCTATTCATTTCGAAAAAAGAAAAACTACTTTTGGTCATATATAGAAACAAATTGTGACACGGTTAGACAGGCGCCTTGCGATGGATTTGCCAAGGGAGAGGCGAAGCTTGTAGGCAAACTATCTAAGCGTAGCGCCACCATAAGTTGGGGCGAAGCGCAAAAGAGAATTTTGCCCGAAAATGCCTCCCAGATCGCTGGAAATGGCACTTCCCGGGCCTTGTAAGTTGCATCTAAGCATTTTCTACTTTGAAATTACTAGCGATATCATACAAAATATGCTTTAAAAAAAACTATGCCACCAAATATTGGGGGGGGGGGATATAAGATACTATATCCCCCACCTAAAATATGGGGGGCATGTCCCCCCGTCCCACCCCCCATGATCGCCGCCCATGTTCTTTTGGATGGTAAGCACCGTAATACCCTCGTTTGATAAATGCTGCTATTTTCAGGATACGGTCTTTGTACATTGGTTTGTTTGGGATGATGTGAACGGTGTTGAAGTAGTTTTTGATGTTTTGTACTTTTTATTGTTCTGTTGTTGATAAGTTTCCGTTGAACTCCAGGGTGGGGATCTGTTTCCTTGTATTCTTGACATTGGTGATTTTGTTGACTGTACGCCAAAAATCTTTGACGTCTTTGATGTTTGATAATTGTTTGCATTTGTTGTGCAGTTGATCTTCTTTGTGTTTGTGGATGAGTTCGGTCATTTGTTTCTTGATGTTGTTGTGGACAGTCTAAATGTTGTTACTTGCGTTCGCTGTGGTACTTTCCGAATTTTTCTGCGTTGTTTGATGAGATGGATAATATGGCGGGGAATCTGGAATCTCCGAGGTGTTTTGTGGCTTAGAACGGCTTTTTTGTTGGCGTTGATGAGACTTATGTTACTTCCTCGAAAGTTTAAACCGAATGGTGCCGTGGTTTTCAGATTTAGTTCCAAGAAATTTTCCTTTTCTTTGCTAGATTGGTCTGTCCAAGAATCTTTGTGGTCAATGGCAATAACATGTTGAATATTCAATCGAGTGATTTGGGGAATTTGCAACAGGTTGGTTGACCCTTTCTTTTATTTTGGATAGCCGATCGATGTTGAGTCAGTCTTATTCTTAGAATATTTTTTCAACTCTCCAACGTATTGTACGTTGCAAATGTTGCAACATGTAGGTCTCGTAAATGAAATGACAGGTAGTTCTAAGACGACTGAATTCAGGTATTCAATCGGTGCTTTGAAGTATGTGAAAATTCTTCTGAATGATATTTGCCAATGGAGGGAAACGAGGTTGTAATTCAGTAACCAATGGTACCCTTTTGGAATTCTTTGGACGGGTTTTTGCACGTCAATCTTTCAATGCGGGGATTCCTTTAGGCCTTTTTAATTGAATTTTAAATTAGCCCAGAAAATACTGTTTGGAATCTGAAGAAAAAAAACGACCTTGAATTCCTGTGTATATGTTTAAAACTTGGACTGTAAACCCCACTCTCCCCTCTCCCAAGATGAATCTCCGACCAATACTATGCATCGACTGAATTGGTCCTGTTGACCTGCCAGAGCAAGATCTTCCTATCTACGCGAGTCAATGCTATAGGAGTTATTCGGCTGCGCTTTGGCTGGAGCAACTGGGATACTCCATGAATGTGGAAACAACATGGACGGTTGCTAAGTTCTACTGGTGAATAAGATAATAGCGACGTCGACTTCTTACTCCACTTCAACCGCTCCCAAGCTTGAATATTTACCAACTTGGTCGGCGAAAGCTGTAGCTGCACCCTTACATTTTGGAAATGGCATTCAGCCAGCCGCCTGGGGAAATCAAATGTGAAATTGCGAAATATGTGTTTCCATGCGGTAATTCCCCGTCGTCTTAACAATGGATGTTCCACAAGGACTTTGATCTTACATTGCCTTACAAAACCGTATTGAGATATTCGACCTTAACCATATTTAAATAGAGAAAAACAGGATTTAGTTTACTTTATTGCAAATTTGTTTATACTTCAAGTCAATACGGGAATAAACGGCGTATATACGCCTACGTCGGTACTGCCAGGATTTTCACAAATCAATGGAAAGCTCTACGACTATACACTTGTAGAAGCCCAACATTTCCATATAGATATTCACAGACACGGAGAACGGAGGTAAGTGAATACATATACTTAAAATCGAAGGAGATTGGCAAATTTTAAGCTATAAAGGTATAGCCATTGGGATGGAGCTTTACTAAAAAACATGTTGGATATCGTTCAGGATGAGTCGAAGGGGTTTCGTACACTAAAAATGTAATGCTTACAGCACAAGCAAACCGAACCATATATTTAACTTATGATATGTTTACAGTATGATATATTTACTGTATGATATAAATCTTTATGATGCCATTTTGTAAATATGTGATGTCACATTGCTACGAAGGGTGGAGGTGAACCTCTTTCTCTCTCTTTGGTTTTCTTTCAAATTTTGCTACAACAAAAGAGGTGAGTGTAAACAGTGTAGATACTGTTAGCAATGCCATCATAAAGGTCGTAGGTGTTATGAATTTCAATGTTAACATTCAGCATTTCCACAACCCAACTCTACTTACAGAAAACAACCATAGTAATAAATAAAACTACTAAAACTTCGATGCATATGTGGTTTGATGATATCGTAGCATGAGTTGTTCAACGCTTAGTCTTGCGTGATAATAGAAATCTATACTAGTGTTTGTCTAAGCTGTTTGGGGACGTTAATATTCACACTTGTATCGCTATCACAAAGACAATGATAACGAATGTGTTAATGCTGTTGCAACAATTTGTAACATTAGTCAGCAAAATTGGAATTGTCGACTTGATATTGGACCTTGATCCCCACGTAACGAGCATTTGTTGCCCTCAAATATTGGCAGCATCAGCATTTCTATCACGAGTTGTTCCAGGATTTCCTCAGTTAAAGAACAACTACTATACTCGTCAAGTTAACCGTGTCAGCTTTGTTGTCCCAGATATATATATATATATATATATATATAAATATATATATATATATAAATATATATATATATATAAATATATATATATATAAATATATATATATATATATATATATATATATATATATATATATATATATATATATATATATATATATATATATATATATATAATACTAGCTCATAGAAAAGTTTTAAGTAATAGCATTGTTTCTTAACCTTTTCAACTTTTTGCACATCTTAGTACTTGATAAATGAAGAGAAAAAAAACAACTGTCTGTCGCTGTAGTAGAAATTTATTGATCTCTCTCTTTCCAATTTGACCAAATCTACTTTAGGTATAGACTCTAAAAGGTGCCCGAAAATTGAGTTCAGCATGGCGTCCAATGATACGACCCTCGCGTCAGCTTCTTCGGCAACATTAAGGAAAATTGAGGAAGATTATTTCCAATGCTCCATTTGCTTGGAAGGAATGGAAGACCCAAAGCTATTGCCGTGTCTACATAGGTTCTGTGCGGAATGCTTAAAAGCTGTGATTCAAAAAACCAAGAAATTTAAATGCCCACTCTGTAAAACAGAGCACGTTAAACCGGCAAAGGGGGTGGACGGATTCAAGACTGATTTTGCCATGAAGAACATTTTAGAAGACATTCAAAAATCTGTGGAAACTTTAGAACTTGAAAAGAAGCAGATTTCAGCAGGTGGCGACAACACACCAAAGCCTCCAAACTGTCAAGAACACAAGGATAATCCATCGAATTATTGTTGCGTGAGTTGTGGCAACATTGCCGTTTGCAATCATTGTGGTACAGTCGGGACGCACTCTCGCCATAATTGTCAGAAAATCGAGGATTTATGCCGCGCGGAGGTTGATAAACTTATCGAGGCAATAGCTAAGTTATTGCAGTATAAGGATAAAGTTCAACATATATCACTGCAAGAAACGCGAGAGAAAGAAGATATCTACACATCGTCATTTGTCGTCATCGAGAAAGAATCCATTAAATTGAGATATGACTATATCTGGACACGCGCAAAATGCGTGCTTGAGTCAAATAACGACTGGTCTAAAATCCAACTGACCCCTAAAATTCTAAGTGAAAGCGAAAAGTTAATACGCGACATTTCAAGCTCGGCACATGAAATCCATTCGAGAGATGTCTCAGCAGGAAGGATCTACGTTACCCAACAGACGGGGTGTATTGATATTCTGGCGACACGTTTTAAAAGTGATTGGGAGATTAACGGCATAGCAAGCTGCCGCAAGGGTGTCGTTGTTGCGACTGGCAAAGCCTCCCAAGACACTTCGCACATAAGCGTCTTCGATATCAAGGGAATCATTATACAGCAGCGGACCATTAAGAGAAAAAAGACATTCCGTTTTATACCGAAGCGTTACTGCGCCTCTCTTACCGCACTCAAAGTAGCGACAGTATGTATTCCAGATGAGGTGGGTGTGTACAATGTGCCAGATGGATCTTATAAAAGGAGAAACATCGGTGAGAACTGCAGCCAATGGGATGGAAACAAATACGTAATGTGTGTTGCAACCGATCCTGACAAAGGACATATCTTTGTGGGTAGTAACAGCAACAGAGCTTTATTCGTCTTTGACGAGCGACTGAACTTTATACATGTAGTTTCTCTGCCAGATTTGATAAAATGGCCGAGAGACTTATCGGTACAAGGGGATTTGATTTTCGTTTGTGATTTTTCTGGTAAGCGAGCATTCGCAGTCCAAACCTTGCAGCAACCACGGGTAGTCTACGAATTCAGAAAGCCCAGTTTTGGCCTGGCAAATTTGGCGCCATTCAGAATATGTGTGGACGAGAATATGTTCATCTATATCATATGGGAGGTGGTGTCAACGGATGAAGGTCAACTTGTTGTTGCACAGTATGTCCAACAGGGCGGTGAGTTGATCAATCAAATGTTGGTGAACAAGGATGCAAGATCTATAACAACGCTTAAAACGACAAAGGGCGAGAAACTCCTATTAGCAGCACGGACAGAAAACAAAGTGTTTGTACATGACCTGGTAAGGGGTTGATTGTTCTTTTCAAATGCTTAGACTCACTAAATAACAACGTTGTCGGTGGTAGTAAGTAATGTTTTCTTCAGTCATAATGAAACCCTTGCGATGAAATCACAAAGTTTAGAACATAAATGCCTATGAATTTGAAAACGAAAGGTTTAGGATCACAGTTTCGAAATTGTCAGATGTATCATGCTAAAACATATGGTATAGTTTTTTTTCTGATTCTATGAGAGCTATGAGAGCTACTCCTAACACGGTTCTAATATTATGATCATGTGGAATTCAAGAATATAAAAGAAAACTTACATTCCTTTCTCACGCTTGGGATTACAATATTAATGCAGTAATGTAAATAGCACGGCATGTTTATTCTAGATTTCCAAACGTTTTCTATGCTAGCGTAAATAGGCTCTATTTCCTGTTTGCGCTTGAGATTTTGGTTTTTCCCCTTGCATATCACTTTCAAGAAGCTGCTGACTTCCCAGTGTATCAATTTACTTAAGATAATAGTGTTACTGGGTGCATCAGAACAAGGTCATTGTTACTTCTGCATGATTTCTTTGTATATCCATTAGATATCAATTCGCATATGGGTTGTCTCTTTAGTACAGGACTTCCTCGTTCATGGAAAAGTTGCATCATCACTGTTGTGGTCAAAAGTTTCTGCTAGCAACCCCAATCAGAAGACCTCCCTCCAATTTTCCCCCTCCCTTTAAATAGACAAAGAAATTGCTGGGAATACCATGCGGCTGGAGAGTACGTTTACTCACGAAGCCATGAGGACGTAGATTCAGTCAAATTGTAGAAGCAGATATGGATCTAAAGCTATTAGTTTGAAAGTGATTACGAGTGGTGGAGATCTGAGCTGAATCCACTCTTTCGAAATCCCATTTGAAGTGTAATATTATATATATTCCCTGGTAATGTGATTTAATTGTTAATCTTGTTCCTGAAACTGGTTACCCGGACAGTGGAGTTTACACAGAAGCCTTGCTCTAGGCTACAAAATTAGGAACTCTTCAATACTATATTCACTTCCCGTCGTCACATAGAATTATCATTATTACAAATTAAAGGACTAGCTAATCCTGCAACTGTTCGAACTTTACGCAACTATAGTATCCATACTCACTTAACCATGTTAGAATAAGTATTCAATATTCATATTCATGTTTGACCTTCAGGTTTATATAAGTCTGTTTCTGTTGAAATCGAGTGCTCGAATATAATTCACTCTATAGTAAACTTAGCCAACTCTACACAGTTTCTTTGTGTTATTTTTTTATGTTCATCTGTCGTCATACTGATAGGACACTGTGGATTACAACCTCCAAACGAACCCAAAGGGTGGAACATTCCTTACCCAGCTAGTAATCATTGTTTTATACAGCACGCTCAGTTATATTTGGAGTTGTGGTCATTGCTCGTGTGAAGCGTATTCTAGTTTGTGTTAACATATTGTTTACTTGTTGTTATTATGACGTCACACATGGCTCGCGTTTTGGTGGTTATCATTGTAATCACTCTTTGGTGAAAGGATTGGTGTGCCTACGACATGAAATTGAAACACAGTAGAAGACTTTCAGTTTATCTCAAATAGTTTTCCATCCAGTTCACATGCATCATGGACTCGCAATAACATAAAGAATATAATTTTGCCCTTCAGCTATGTATTTGCCAGGCATAAAGCTGACACATCAACCTTGTGTTTAACTGCCTTTATATAAGCAATGTAGCAACTTTTCTCTCATCCTAAATCTGTGTTATTATTTATATATTACATAGAAACATAGTTACAACTTCTTAGGATAGTTGAGGTCTTGACATGTACAAAGGTGAGTTTTAAATGCAAGTCTTCCACTCAACACAGTACATATTAAGAAGTTAATACCATGTCAGCTATACACTCTATACTGTCTTGATTGCTCATTGAAGTGCATATAATCCTTATGTCCTGTGAAACTTTGGTTTAATTAAATTAGTTCGCATAAGCGATCTTGTGGTCATTCTGATCTTGCAAAACCTGCTCAACCATGTGTGGTATAGCCAGAAAAGCAGCCACTATGCAACAATTAAAGTGGAAATTTTGCACCTTCGGTGTAAGGGGACTGTTACCCTATAATGGTGATCTGACGGGCTATGAATCACGCGCTATTAGAAGCGTGTACAGATGCTTGTTTTGAATTATTCGGTTTGTGGGGCTGGAAGACAGCCAAACTGGGTTCAAATTGATTGAGTGCCAACCCGATATAGCCGGTATAGCCTACTTGTTGTTAGCCTTTTGTCGATTTGACAAAACCGATGTCCTCTTAATGTGTTTACAACTTACTAGTGAATTAGCTTACGACTTTTAGCATCCCTTTAGATTAAACTCAGAAAATCTTTTCGACAGGTGACACATCATACCAGTTTGGTGTTCATGTCCTCGTGCAGACTTTTATGGAACATTGCCTTTAAGATGGTATAATTGTAGTTGTGTATAGAAGAGCCACCCGTAGTGTTAATATTAGACAGTTGGAGGGGGGGGGGGGGGAGGAGGAGGGGTAACAATACGTTTATATGGCGGTGATGCCCTACATAGTAGCAACAATTTGAATAATCCATCGTGACCTTAGGTAGAATATTGGTTTTAGTGTTCCATACCATAGTCCGATAAAAGAGAAACGTTCGAGTGTTAACAATTAATTTTTCACTAGCTATACCAGTCTTCAAGACATTCAGTATGCTTAATATCTGGTACAATATACTTTAAGGCTAACTGGATGCTGACGTCGGCTTTTCCGTGCAGGCTTAAATGTCAATTATAATCCAATTGTTTTATAATTTCTAGTAACTTTTCCAAAAGATATATTATTCCAAGTTCATTTGGAGAAGAAATCAGCAATGGATGACATTGATCACCATCGATTTTGCACAATTTTGAGTCCATTATTTGAGTCCATATAATACTTTTGCTCGAGCTCCCAATGACCTTTGTGTTGTATCTGAAGAACTGACAAAATGGTCTCTGTGATGAACTAACGATGGATTTAATGAGACTCAGATGTGTAAATGGTACATACTCAAGAAATACAAGTGGTGTAGGAATACAACCTGCACGATTGTTGGCGGTTTGTCACGGTCTACAACATATCACAATTAAGTTTGGACCCACGGTCATCCATTAAGATTTAGTTCATATATATGTTAGGTTGTACATTAATCCATCTACCTATCGTGCATGTTACTTGATTACCAAGAAATTTGGTCGGCATGAAAATTAACGTAAAAAATAGTAAACCATATTAAACATTGCCTAGAGTAATTAATCAAACAATATACACGAGAAAGGAAACTTAAATTGAATATTGAGTTCCATAATTTTAGGTTTTCTTCTTAATACATATCCGAATACGTATAATGTACATATACCTTTGTGTATTACATTTATTTCTCTTCATATCACTGAAGCTGAAGCGGTCTTGAGAAGGTTGAAATTTAACAAAAACCTGCCTTCAGTCAACCTAAGCAATAAAATACTGATATGTAAACTTTTACATATTTTGTGAGCTATATTAATAGAAGCCAGTGAAGCTCTAAAATAAAGATATTTTACAAAGTAAATATGTTATACTGTACCAAGATAGAGTAAACAAGATTACAACGAACTATCTAGAAACAAAGGAGGAAGTGCGGGTATATTAAGGCCTGTATACAGTGTTATCGCACCAAAACATATATATATAGAACGAACCTTGGTATACGAGCACTTCCTTCTGTATACAACTCTAGATAGTTATTGTAGTGCGCGTGCGCGCTGCAATTATGGCATTATTTGCCAAGTGAACGATACCTACATGACTGGGCGTTGAAACTTAAAGTTTCATATAGACTCTGTACATTTGCAGTCTCAGACGCTAGCTGCGTAGCCTACTATTCTAAGCCTGTCATGGCGCTCGCTAGCGCCTCACTTTGTAGGTACCTACATGACTACTCCCTGGTGTGTTGTCCGTATGAAAAGCTGTTTTACTTTTTATTTGATATTTGATGATATCAACAGTTATTTGGTGATATCACCAATTATTTGGTGATATCAGCAAATATTTTCTGATATCAGCAAATGAATTGGTGATGTCAGCAAATCATTTAACGATATCAACAATGATTTGCTGATATCAACAATGATTTGCTGATATCATCAATAAATTGTTGATATCAGAAATTATTTGTTGATATCAACATTTCCAACATATCACTAATTTTTTGGCTGATATCAACAAATTTAATAATGATATCAGTAATTTGATTTAATGATATCAGCAAATGAATCGTACATATCACTAGTGCATGCGTTTAATATTATCACCAATTCATTTGCTGATATCAACGAATCATTTCTATTTTCCATCTTGTAATTGGTACGATGCAGTGTCACACAAATGCATAGGCTAGCCTAGTCGATTTAGCTTATGTTTGTACCATAACTATGTACATTGGTACTGTCTTCTCTATTACATTAGTAGGCTAGTACTAGACTATGGCCACTAGCGACTTAGCGGGGTTTTGTGGAAGGATTCAGTTGATGGCGCTCGTTGCCAATTCCAATTCGACTCGGATACGCTTGAACTACTAATAACAGCAAATGAATTGTTGACATTAGCAATTTCAACATAACACCAATTCAATTGCTGACGATCAAATAATTGCTGATATCAGCAATTAATTGGTGATATCATTAAATAATTGCTGATATCACCAAATAATTGTTGATATCATCAAATATCGAATAAAAAGTAAAACGGCTTGCCATTATGTCCGCGCCAAAATTAACACCATGAACAACCGAAAAGTTCTTCTTAATACTGCAAGCACTCCACCCGCACTACAATATTGCGTATATATTTTCCTGTGACCCCTAATTGACCCCTTTATTCAGGCTGGTACACGACTGATATAAAATATTGTTTAAGAAAAGTCACCCAAGATTGAGCCTTGGCACGAAAACGAAACAACCTAACAATGCTTTAAAATGTGTCAAGCAGAACATGGTGGTGTATATCGTCCAATCTGCTCTGTTGATTATATGCAAGGAAAATAAAATGTTCCAGTTGAGTTATCAGTAGTCAGAAAACAATTTCAGGATTGTTAATGATTTACTTTAACGTTTAGGCCTGTACCGAGCAGCCGATCCTTCGCCATTTCCACTTCTACGGAGCAATCCAGACGTCATATTGAGCCCCAGAAGTAACATGCATACACTTTTTGTTTTCGATGAAACTATACCTCGAGATTTTCAAAAGATCTCGTTTACATATTGTGAAGAAATCTGTATTGTTGCAAGCTTCACATATAATATCATCAATCCTTCGCACTGTAGGAAAATTGCGGAACTGATCATGGGCGGCGATCCTGGGGAGGGGGGGGGGGAAGGGGGATATATCCCCCCATGAAAGTGGGTGGAGGGGATGTAATACACCATATCCCCCCCCCACCAAATGCCAGGGATAAGAACATTTTCATGCCTACATTTATGCATCATCGTTAATGTACGGCTCTTTTTAAGCTTCATTTCTCGCCTACCATAAACGCAGTGCGATCTTTTCAAATAAAGCGTCTTTATAAAGCAAGGATAGTTGACTGTGGGCTTCATTGGCCCTATAACAACAAAATGTATTATTGCGCCCACGGTATTGATATAGTACATATATGCACCCTCATAGTATTCATATAGGCCCTATAGTAGGCCTACACACGTACATGTTCCCTCGAACAGCTGAGAATCTCATGTTACCAGGGTAATGCTTAATACACGTTTCACCTGGATTCCCTAGCAATCGGTACCTAGGAATGTAACTATGTGTAATTGTGTATTGCATGTGCATAGGCCTATAATAGCCTGCATGCATGAGGCCATTTTTTCATCGAATAATGTAAAAGAGCTCTCGAACATTCTAACGTAGTGCCTGAAACAAGATTGACAGGGGCAATTTTCCCAAAATAACAACCGAAATTAAAAAAAATTATTTTGGATCCTGATTATGAGATATTTCGGACATGATATCCCTTTTTTACAGTTGGGTATATGCCGCTTGGAAACCTCGGGAAGTGCCGTTTCCGGCCATCTAGAGGGTTTGTTAATTCCAAAATTTTCTTCTACGCTTCGCGCCAACCCAGGGTGGCGCTACGCTTAGATAGTCAACAAGGTCATATCCCCCCCCCCACTCGGAAGTACGGATCGCCGCCCACGGAACTGATTAACAACACATTGTCATGGCTACTAAAGAACGTTTCCATACACTTAAGGTTGCAAAAATAAAACTCATACGTGGCATGTACAGAGCAATCATTATCCCAGCTTACATCAGGGAAATTCCATCATTACTACGGAAGCAAAGAAGGGGCTCCACAAAAAACCCGTCATGCATAGTAGGAGAAGGAGAAGGAGAGGAGGAGAAGGAGAAGGAGAGGAGGAGAAGGAGAAGGAGAAGGAGAAGGAGAAGGAGAAGGAGAAGGAGAAGGAGAAGGAGAAGGAGAAGGAGAAGGAGAAGGAGAAGGAGAAGGAGAAGGAGAAGGAGAAGGAGAAGGAGAAGGAGAAGGAGAAGGAGAAGGAGAAGGAGAAGGAGAAGGAGAAGGAGAAGGAGAAGGAGAAGGAGAAGGAGAAGGAGAAGGAGAAGGAGAAGGAGAAGGAGAAGGAGAAGGAGAAGGAGAAGGAGAAGGAGAAGGAGAAGGAGAAGGAGAAGGAGAAGGAGAAGGAGAAGGAGAAGGAGAAGGAGAAGGAGAAGGAGAAGGAGAAGGAGAAGGAGAAGGAGAAGGAGAAGGAGAAGGAGAAGGAGAAGGAGAAGGAGAAGGAGAAGGAGAAGGAGAAGGAGAAGGAGAAGGAGAAGGAGAAGGAGAAGGAGAAGGAGAAGGAGAAGGAGAAGGAGAAGGAGAAGGAGAAGGAGAAGGAGAAGGAGAAGGAGAAGGAGAAGGAGAAGGAGAAGGAGAAGGAGAAGGAGAAGGAGAAGGAGAAGGAGAAGGAGAAGGAGAAGGAGAAGGAGAAGGAGAAGGAGAAGGAGAAGGAGAAGGAGGGCAAAAGGATGAAAAGAGTGAAAAGAGGGAAAGGGGGAAAAGAGGGATAAGGAAGACAAGGGGAGGAGTAAGGAGGGGGAAGACTGAAGGAAAATTGACTGATGGTAAAAAGGTGAGGGGAAGCTGTCCGTTTGTATATTTGAGGCGGTATTTATGTATTAAAAATCAACCGAAAATTGCATGCACTCGTTAAACAAGTTAATCATAAATAAATCAAGTCTAACATGGCACTTTACTTTGAATAAGAATGGTGGCCTACGGGTGTCTCTTCCTGGTTTATAAATGATTTTATTAATTAGGGTCATCTTTTGACTTCGTCGCGGTGGATATTCTGCATATATACAGACGCAGAGACGAGGAATGACCATTCCGAGGTGCGCGATGCTTCATGTAGAGTAAGTGCGATGAGAATGGCATGTTTCCTGCGTCTTGATGTGCATCGCGATGCCAAGAGGATCGCTAATGAATTCTTGAACAGTTATTAAAATTGTTGTACTTGGTACATGGAGTCGTGAGGGAAGCACCCATCAACCCCCCGGTGTACAGATTGGGGAAATATCACATATTAATTACATACCCCTAATTTTAATGAATTTAATATGGCAACCAATGGGAATATTGGCTTAACTATAGGTGGTGGAAACAACGACGACCTTTCCAATACTTTCGATAATTATAATTGTACTTTCCGAATCGTAATGTGGTCATTGCTGGTTGACTGTTAAGATGATGCGCCATTGGTTGCTTCTTGAATTTTAGATCCTCCTGCAAGCAGGAACTCGCAAAAAAAGCCATCATTGGCTTATCAAAGCCAAAAGCTGACCGCAGTCAGTCTCTTAGATTCATATTTAGCGTCCATGATTATGAATTGTCAATTGTCAACAACTCTGTAACTGGACGACATACATTAATCTTGGAGTGACTCGAACTCGGGACCTTATGATTGAAAGGCATCGGTGTTAACCACTGAGCTAACAGTCCCTTCATGTGATGAAATAATTGGTTGTTGACCGATTGGGTAGGAATATCGTTGGATGTAGTATGTAACGGCTCACCACTACTTGCGATTGGAGGCTTGTCTCTGGATCGTCTTCTCTGCTTTTGTGTCTCCAATGAATCCATATTTTGTGTTCAGGCTGTTTTAGTAAAAGATGTTTACACTGAGTCTTAAATGAATCTGATTTCTTATTTCTCAATAAGTACAAGAGCAAAGGATAAAATGAATATATGTTACTCTCAACCTTAATTTTTGATGACCGCGCGATTATGTAATAGCTATTTGATGCACGCTACTTCTGTTAGTAGTACCTTGCTGATTTGCAGGTGAATTATCTGCCAAAAGTTAAAATAAAACGATCCGCCAAATTTGATATCAATCCGCCAAATAGAATACTGATATTTGGGACTCCAAAACAAACAGAAATATGATTTTCATTGCAGACTGGCGCGGTTCCAGGATGATGGGGACGCGGAGAGGGTAGGGAAAACCCCCTTTCAACCTGCAACAAAAGTCCAAACGTAACCATTCGAACGACTGTGCCATTGGGTTTAGACAAAATTATAGACCGATTTATAGTCTAAATTTATATGCTTCAGACTAATGCACAATTTGTTGTCTTCTTTTCTGGGGTACGGCCTCAGACCACCCTATATCGGGTCCACCTTCATAGACCCAAGAGCCACACCAGACACAAAGAATGTATTTGTCAATGTTCCAGAAATATTTGACCATAAGTGTCACTTAAGAAATTTCTGGGGAGAAACTCGCTGACATGGAGCCGATGTTAGTCTGTTCAAAATACAAATGAACCAGTTCATTCTTTTGGGAGGTTAACCGGTTATCGTAAACTTGAATTTTGGTTACCGTTTTATGGACCCTTCTCTGCAGACGCACATGTGTGTATGTCCGTGTCTGTAAAGTTTATCAGAAAAGTTGTTTCAAAAACTTACACGTGGAGGCCGATTTCTTTGAAACCAGGTGCCCCGCGACGGGAACTTGTGTTTCGTAAACCTTGAGAAAGAAAATTAAAGGTAAGAGATCAAATTAAGTGAAAAATAACTTTCGTTTTGGCTGTAACTCAAATAACTTTAAAACATGTGGGACTGAATTCAAACCGTCAAGATAAGTGTTTTTCAATATGTGTCACTCACGGCTTGACCGATAAGTGAAAAAAGTTGAAGCGTAACCCTCATAGGTTACGTGTGAACAGTATGCATTGTTGCAATGGCAACTGAGGTCAAAGCTCAAGGGCTATAACGACTATAATGCTGCCTTGCTTATTGCGGAGTTGATGAATGAAAAGTGTTAATTTTACATATGCTTGTTATGTAGTCCATAATCAATTGTTTGAGAAGGGTGAAAATTTCGATGAAACTTGCAACTTGCAAACTTGCAACTTGGAATGGCCTCTTGTTTTCAAATTTGTGGACGTATTGGCGAGAAGTAGCCTACGTAGTGAAATGGTAAACTTTCATATTTATCTTATAACACGTGTCGTTTGCATATCTCGTGAAAGCGATAAAATGTAAGATTATTGACGCTTTGTCAAGATGTTAGCGTTTATTGTAGCAATTCTATCGTTTTGACACGGTTATTGCAGTACATTTCTTCCAAAATGTATTCTTCAGACTTCCACCGTTTTCAATTGGGAGCAAGTTTTCGATGTGATGTCTCTTCTAGGCTTCCATAGCATCCACAAGGGTGACAATGCATAGATGCTCCCACAATCCTGCACGTAAGACCCTTATACTTATTTCAAGTTTTAGTAATATATATATTTGGCGTCACAACCAGTATACAATTAATTCCACACCAGGCTGAATTTGCTTTTAACATTGTAACATCGTGTAACATCAGACAGTAAAAGGAGTTACAAGTAGCGGTTATTTCAGGACTGAAGAAAAACGCAGTGAAAAGTGTCAGACAAACTAAGGGTTATATATACGGTATGTACCTATCACTTACGTGCTCTACCTCACACAGGATGCGAACTGCAATGTCTACATTGAAGTTCTATGCGCATTGAACAGTTGTATATATGTTAATCTTCACACCCTTCAAGTTGTCGTGCATCATCAGTTTAGTATTGCAATCGAGAGCGATTAGTAGAAAATATTATTTTCAAGTTCAAAACAACAAGCATTACAGAGTCTTTCAACACACTGGATGTAAAAGTACCGTCTATATTGTGCTGCCACTGTGGAATAGGTTTTGAAGTTTACGGTTAGACATTTGGATTTAAGACAAAAATATCATTTTGAACATTTGTATATCATCAAAGTCAAGTGAAAAGTAACCGGTTTCTTTTACACTCGCAGCACACATCCTATCGATATACAGTCACAAACTATATAACATAATTATGAGAACTAAAGCTTTACTTACAGACCTATAGATATGTTTTTATTCAAGTATGTATGTCTGAGTGCTTCTGCCTTCGGGTCCTGACGTCAGACGGTAAGTTATACCTAAGCAGAAAGTAACGCACCTAATATGCTAACATGCTAATTGTGAAGAATTCTATACATTGTGGCTGCACATAGTATAAGCTATAACCAATCCATCATGCGTCGTTCACAGTGATATGCATACCGTGATGTAATTTCATCCGATTTTATACTAAGGGGAATTCCATTATTCATATATTTATTACACAGTGGTGTGCCGAAAAATACTACGGAAGCCAATATGAAGCATCAAACTGATGACTTATACACACAATGCTAATTGGTAAAATCTGAAGGACCCCACCTTTCACTGATGTTACTGGTACAACCCAACCACCCCCCCCCACCGTCCCTACGTAAAATAAAGACCTTGAGAGCAATCCACTACTTGCGATGGTTTCAGCCATTTTCTGATTTGGTATGCACGTAATAGCTAAAGGTCAAATTGTGGAAACCTTGTAAACATGATATCTTAAGAAGGTAAGCTTGGGCAGATCTATTATTTAATTCGTATATGAACCCCACTGAGTACAAGAAACCTAAAGGTTTGGTGGAGGTCAAAGGTTATTTGGGGTCATCAGGGGCCAACTTTGAAAGCCTTGTAAGCACGACATCTCAAGAAGGGAAGTTTGGACAGATCCCATACTTGGTATGAAGGTGTATGACATTGAGTAAATGTGAAAACCATTACACAATATTCAACAAGAACCTATGTCATATTTAGTATGTTGATGTATCACATTTATTACCAGAAGCCTGTTGTATAGGTCAATGGTCATATCAGGACAGAATGTGTCATTGTGAATTTATTATTTGTCACTTCACACTGCTTTTGACTGTATTACTAAGATCAAGTGTGTTGTGCACCCTCACTATAAATTACGTCAGATTTATGAAGACAACAGCTCATGTTACATCATCGGAACCACAATGCATTTTTGCATTCTGGTCTTTTAACCAAGTTGGAAGACCATTCCAGATGGTTCCGTATTTGTCATGGATGAAAAGCCCACCATACATTGGCCATCAAGGGCTCGAACCCACGACATCTCAGATGCTCGGTTTCATTGCTTCGAATCATGCCACTGTCGTATATCACACTCGACCATATAACTGGTTAAATTGATAGACTATGATATCAACCGTCTCACAGTATAATATCATAATTGGCAGTGATGGTTTCGTTTATTTGTTCATTTTGTTCAAAATTCTGTACCTTTGACCCTATATGACCAGATAAGAATTGCAGTCGCCCCATGCCAACATGCCAAGGCACACAGCGGCTTAGTTTAATCTACCGTTTTTAAAGATGGATTTTCCCACACATATACAAACAGCGACACTCACATACATTACTAGTTTACCCCAACACAATATGCACACTTACCAACAAGTTTCAGTTCAGTGCCTCAAGGGTCCGGACATCAATTTTAGTCGATAGCATAGGATATACAATCGCTGCTAGATACCTGTAGGTATGAGACAAAGTATTATGTCATACTTGGCTTTAAAAAAAATCTTGTTTATCTTTCTAGCCAGATTCTCATTTTTGTTTTTACAGGAACCTTGAGTGCTTTACTTTTCATGATTACCTTCCGGTGGATAGCCTGAATGGATCCTAAAAACTGGCCACCACAGGCCATCATCTTGGGTTTCATTTTTAGTATTATGGTGGTTACAACCTATATCGTTAAGTGGAGCAGTGCACCGATCTTTAATTGGCTAGTTTGTTTTTGGTAAGAACAGTAAGTTGCTGTTTATTTCATAGTGTTACCGCTAGATGCTTATCAAGAAAAACACGTCAAGTAATATCACAAAACAACAAACAATTGTTATTGAAGCCTTGAAAACTTCAGAAACATAAAAAATGACGAGGGTGTTACGGTACATTTCGTCTCCCTCTGTCCCTTTAATCCGGTACATATTGTCCTAGTCGCCCTATGACAGTTTGTACTGGATATCCCGTATATTTGGTCTATGAATTGTGTGGGTAGCTAACATCTCTGATACTGAAAAGGATTTTTCATAACAGAATAGGCCTATGTTTGTTCAGTCCGCATTGAGAGTTGCTAATGTAAAATGTGCATTCATACCGCAGTAGTTTTTTCTTTGCAAACTTTTTCGCGGTTCCTTTGACCGCGTGCTTCAGTCATTTTTTTTTCTTTCGGTGCAACGTTCGTGTGTAAACTACTGTACTTCATGCATTGTCAAAAATAGGCCCATTGGAGATATTTTTTAATCGACATTGCGTAAACGTTCTTTACATAGGCTTACTGTAACTTTCGTGGGGCTGGTTGTTTGTAAACACTGCAAAGCGCCCAGGGCAGGGTAAATGTTGGATCAGGTTTTGAAGATTTGCGCATGTGTAGTTGAATATGTACATAATATTATCTAATCTTAATTTGCTAATTTACTCAACGTGGTGAACACTAACTTGAACATATGGTTGCGACAAACAGGATATATACTGTATACTATAGATACTTTCATTTGATTATCTTTTCAAGTTGCTCGACTTGGTAGAGTTAAAACCAGAAGAAAAAAAAAAGATAAATGATGAATAGAACAATGAAATAGGAGAATGCCGATAGTGTTCTACTCGTAACACTGAGATAACAAAATAGTTTCTGTTCACATATGTCGGACGACAAGATAATGTGCTTTAACAAAAAGCATCCGTAATATGGTCTGAGATGGACATCACTGACGGTACTTTAGCTATAGTTTTCGTTAAGTTCAGATACTCTCTCTTCGTTAAAACATTCAACACGATTTTCCAATTCTTCACTATAGTTGCTGTTTGCGTAGGCGTAGGAGGCGGGGGGCTGGGGGCTGAAGCCCCCAACCTAATATTTTTGTGAAAATTCGAGCGATATGCTGAGCATTTTTCGGGCACCTACTGAAAGAAAAATATATTGCAATGATGTAGCTAAAGGAAATCTCCTTGGTAATTAAAATCAAGTTCTAAGCTTGCCCGACTAATTCGCCATTACTAATGTAAAAGAGAGTTTTGACATAATTGGCCCTCCTTTTTTTGCTCAATCTACCTAAGACACTTCGTTGTTTACATTAGTATCCCGCGGTATACTGCGCAACTTTCACGGACCGTACGGTACACGTACTAAACGACGAGTCTATCTATAGTAGTGAGTATAAAACGCTCCATAAGAACTCCCTGGTTGAACACTGGTGTTAACATGCTGAACGAAAAATGTTGGCTATATTTTTCTGGCAAGTCGTTACAGCCCCCCTCCCCCCCCCCCCCAATCAAATTGGGCTCCTACGCCTATGGCTGTTAGACCTCTTTCAAACCTGTGTTTCGTTGAAAAAAGGCTCGAATTCAGAATAGTATGTTGGAAGTTGTGTCTTAAACTATGGACAAACCTCAAGTTATTTAAAGCATCCATTAAAGTTATTTTCTCTCTCTCTCCACCTCTCTCCCGCTCTCTCTCCACTCAGTGTCTTCTATGGGGTTTTCGAAATGCTATTCCCAAATGGGATCACTGGAGAATGCGAATGTTGCTCTAAAATGGGCAAAGTCCCAGCATACTGCTTCATATGCAAGGGTCATCTCTGCCATAGTTGTTACAAAGAACATCTAACAAGTCAATCTCTTTCAAAGCACAAGACAAGCTTGATTAGTCTAAAGGATATCATGTTTGGACGAAACGCGATCGACAGGGAAACTGATGGCTAGATTGATAAATAGAGTACTGCCTGGAGGTTTGTTTTCTTACTACACACAAATGAGAATAAATATAACAATGAATAAATAAAAAACAATTAAGGTTACATCCCTTTAATAAAATAACCATGTCACTATATTGACAGGGCTTTTGTTGCACGGCCATACTATGCATGTGCAACAAGGGAAAATCATCTTCAAAGTTATGTATCATTAATTAAAGCTCCACAGGACTATAGGGTGACACAGGATGATGAATGCAATCAAACATTCACTGAACTCAAGTAAAGAATTCTCATAGATGAGTTTGGTTTGAATTTGTCAACAAAGCGTTTTTTCCCATCTTTTATTGATTGAACCATGCAGGTTAGTATAAACATGATAGCTTTTGAAATAGAACTCATCAATACATACGAAGAGAAATTGTCTCACAATTAAAAGGAGAAAGGGAACGTTGTCTTAAAGCAACTTCATGTTAGGTTAAAGAAAGGTGGAATCACAAAGATTAAATTGTATTATTCCTAAGTCTGTTGCAGGCAATTACGACGTTGGAAGTAACAATCAAAGTATATAGTTAGAGCTAACAATGTATTGCCTTTTCTGATTTTTTGGGGGGATTCAAATTGGTGCTATATGTAATTCGATATATGCATTATCATTATTAGAATTTCATATTGCTTTCTCGATCATCATTTGGTGTTATTAAGATACTAGGTGAAATCACAAGATACTCGCACGCAGAGAAAGCCTCTTTCAAATCTAAGTAATTAATGCGCCCCTTTTGTAGTCAATAACAATCTTATAAACGATGAAATACTCAGCGTGTATCGCAAATTTTAAACTTGTAAAAGAAAGTATCAACTCTTGAATGTTTAGACTTTGTTTCTTCAGCAGCAGGTCGTTTGTTTTACAATCTTTCTTCAGAAACTCAGCAGCACACCCTCCGATTGTTTTAATGTAAGTGATGCTGTGTTTCACGTTGCACGTCAGTGTTGTACGTGTGGTCGTGTGTTGGTAATACTGTTGCATGTGAGTTGCGTCGTGCAGTGTCCTAGGTTTAGATTTCCCTTTATTATATTTGCTTCTGGTTTACTCTAATTAATTTGTCACAACAACGATTGATGGTGTAGGGCTTAAAGCCAACAAAATTCAATTAAGTTGTTCTCCTTAAACCTCCTTTGAGATAACAAATTACATCAGTGTAATTTAAGAATGATATTGTCTTTGTAAAATACAGTTCTATTTTTATGTCATATTATACAATGATTGTTGTTAATATTGGTTTATAGTCTCAGGCTTGTTCAGATTTCCAGAATGACTGTTTAGAACTGATATTGAATAAACTTTGTTCAATGATTTAAGATTGAACTACGTTTTGTGAATTTTGGTCTCTGTGACTGTTTAAAATAAATCCCTGTGAGATTTAAACACCCTTTCGAATATAATCTTTTTAACTACTTCTTTTGACCCATCCGTATCACCCCACTCCCTCCCCAACCAAAATGGTTTCCTGGAATACGAATAAGAAATATTATTGCCATAACAAACTGACCCAGCATGTTCCAGAAATAAACTGGGGCCATGAGCTTTTTCACAAGACGATGCACACCATCCATTTGAAGCTAACCTCATAGATTATCACTACACAATAGGGCAATGAAGAAAATAGTTTAGAAGAAAAGTTTAGAAGCAAAAACTCTTCGTCTATTGCGACTTCAGTGTAGTAAAGCTAATAATAGTACTACTAGTACTAGTGCTCGACGGCGCTTCCTCCAAGGGATTGCCACTTGTCCCACTGGAGGTTTCCTGATCCCTGATCTGGTCTTCGAAGTTTTTAATGTGGGGTACTTGCCAGGAAGAACGACTCGTTTATGTCGACCCGTTAAACCCAAATGTTTTATTTCAGTAGAAAGGAGGAAACGTAGTCTGCTTCCGTGAAATGTTCGCTACTTACGGAGCTGTTTACTGGCTGAAGGGAAATTGAAGTGAAATCGGCGCTGGTGTTGTGGACTAACATGGTCATAATCGCCGTGTTTTCTTAGGTTTCCATAATACTGCCTCATCCAGCTACAATGCTGCCTCACCCAGCTACAATAATACCTCACCCAGCTACCATACTGCCTCACCCAGCTGCCATACTGCCTCACCGAAGGACTCTATATCTGCCTTGTCAAAACCACCATTGATCTTCCGATTTATAAGGTATACTACGCTCAAACTGACTAGTTTTATGATTCCAGATAAAGTTAAACAAAACCTGATTGACATTTACAATGAAAACAGGAGGATTTGGCCAAAATCTAAAGAGGAAAATAAGAATTGAAATGACAAAACTCTTAATTACAGTTATTCTACCAAAAGGGGTCAATTTCCGATTGACTACAGCCCAAGTACTTGGTTGAGCCTAGACATCTTGAGAAGATAATTCAAAGTGAAAAAAATCATCACTCTTACTAGTAAAGGTGACATCAAGAAATTTGGCCGGTCCAAAGTTAACATTAAATTATAGTCATGAAAATAGAGGGGACCTAAGTAGAAAGACCACCAAACGGAAATATGAACCATTTGTTAAAATTATCTTTCGACCCTGAAACGGCATAATAATAATTAAGAACTTTTAAACTTTTTAGACTCGACAAAAGATGAGTGCGACCCATTCAGGAGCAGAAAAGTATCGTCAACGTATTAGAAAATTTTAATCTCCTGAATTACAAATATTAATACCCGCAATACCTTGATTAGAATTAACCAGTGTACGTGGGAAATTCTGAACAAAGGATGAAGAGCTATCCCTGCCTAACACCACGAGAAATACTAAAATACTGGGAAAGATGCCCTTTATTAATAACATAAGATGCAACATTCCAATAACAGGTTTTCACTCACCCGATAAAGTTCGGACCAACATTTTCCCCAGTTCGCGTCACTCCAGGATTAATGTATGTTGTCCAGTTACAGAGTTGTTGACAATTGACAATTCATCATCATGGACGTTAAAATATGAATCTAAGAGACGGACTGCTCGCGACTTTGATATGCCAATGAGGCTTCTTCGCGAGTTCCTGCTTGCAGGAGGATCTAAACTACTAACATACATACATTGAAAAGCTTAAAACTTTCAAACAAAAAATTCTCACTCCAGACAGTCAAATACCTTTTTTAAGTCTCAGAATAGAAGCGGACCTGTAATGCCCTTAGCTTTACGGTGGTCAACTAATCTAAAACTAATCTAATGTCTCACCAAATGAAACGTCCCTTCCGAGAGCCGTTTTGCTCCTTGCTAAATAGATTTAAACTCGTTGATGCGGGTTGCCAAAGTCTGGTGGACATTCAAGTTTTTTTTTTTTGGAATCCCACAAGCTTGTCGACGCCTAAATTAAATAACAAAGTTGAAATCACCTCCCCAAAGAATCCATACACAATTAAGTGCATTCAGAACCTATTAAAAACAATGGGCCATCCCTATTTAGACGATAAGACTTCAATAACAGTATAAATCTGATCATAAACATTCAATTCAATAATCATAAACCGACCCTTCTAGTCGACCAACTATTGCATTATATAGTGAAAGTAAGTCTCGGGATAAACAAATTAAAGTTAAAGCAACATCTCTACTGTTATTTGCTCCATGTGTCAGAAGGAGTTCCTAGTTCCATTTTTTTGACGCCATATGGGGATACGATATTAAGCTATTCCCTAAAAATTGAATAGTTTTCTGCGACAGTTTTTAATTACAGAGTAACTAAACCGTAAACTTACGCTAATTATAATTATAGATGCACAACAAATGAAGCCCTCTGAAGCGTTTACAGAGGGCGCTGTCCACAAGGCTCTGGCCTTTCTGTAAGCTTTTTGCCTATACAGCGATTCTTTCTCTGGGTTTTAATATGTGTAATCGGTGGTACTGTTTACAGATTCAAATAGTCTGCTTAGGGCCGAAGGCGCCAGAACGGCTAGATGCATATATACTTCCAATCAACTATTTTATACAGCCATGTAACATATAGGATTTGCTACACAAAAGCGTAAAACCATTACCGACGCGCGCGTCTCTAAACGTTACGTAAGTTTTTGACAACATGATTTCTTGCGTGGGTATTCGTTTGACTTGACTTTTCCTTTCGTGAAACTGCTTGCCGTATTTCTAAGATGGCGACCGAAACTAATTTTCACCGTATTACAGATAATAAACAATAGGATAAAAGTAGAACGAAGACACGATTAAGATGTTAATTTGGATTTATTGCAAGAGAACGTATTTCTGTACAGATCTCTCAGGGATCAAAGTAAAGTTTTTGTAAAGCGCTGTAACATATCTTAGCATATCTCTGAATCAAAGAAACGCGATCAAAGAGCTCTTAAATAGGCAATAAATGCCGATGTGAAAACGTTTAAACCTTTGGCGGCGATTTAGCAAGGGGATATTCCCCAAAACAGCTGAAGTAGCAATTAGATAAAAATTTGCAGATTCCGTAATGTAGGAAGCAATGTAAGATTTATTCGAAGATACTTGATATAAGGTATACAGTGTATTACGGTTGTGCTTGTAATTCTCAGACTATATACGCAGTTGTGCTGTTTAAAATTTTTGAAGATGTACTGACACCCCCATAACACAATGGATGCGTCTGTCTTGCGTAAACACTTCAATAGGTAAATATCACGCTACAAATCCAATTAAAAGGTTGACATTATAGACACAAAAGTATGTTTTATATCCTGTAAATCGTTAAAGCCACTTCTTTTAGTTCATGCGTATTTCTATATCACATATACTTTTTGATAATCCTTCAAATATAGTAGAGGTTCACAAATTAAAGCGGCTGGACCTGTAGTCTAATAAACAACCCATCAGGTCAGTTACTCAGATGCAACACTTTTTTTTAAATTTGTCAAAGACAAGTGGTATTAAATGCCATACAATGATGCTCTGTTGAAAATTAAGTTAAAGGACATGTTTTGGTTCAGTGATTAGTGTTTCTAAAAACAGTGAAATGACATTACCATTAAGGCCCGCACTGAGCTATCGTCACTTTACCCTTAGAGGATCATTACAGAGATTTAGCATATTTTAATGCTGAAATATCTTGAATACCGGAATAGCTAGAGAGAAATATTTTCTTGGATTATAATTCATCAGGACTAACATTCGGCACAACGTCATCCTTTCATCAAGCGTTCACACATGTCTTTGCCGTGACGATAATCACTTAGTCACTTTTTGCCGATTCATAATCAGATAAATTTTACTCAGTCAAACAGCCGTTTCTTTCTGTTCAATTCATGAAAAGCAACATCAACTATAGGTGACGGTGCGATCTATTGTGACAGTCAGTGGTGTCATTCGTGCACTATAGTATATAGCATCTAGACTTCTTGCTGCGTGAAAACCACTCCAACGAAAAAAAGGAGGGAGACACAATTTTCAGGTAAGAAGTTGAGTTGTTTGGTCTTTTATGACCGTCTTTTATAGAGGGATACCATTCACTTCTTCTACAGCTGAAGGAGAAGTGAAGGCACTCTTTGATTAATGGTGACGTTATTTTTGGTTCATTGAAGAATGCTTTTACATGGTAGCTGTTGACAGCTTGAAGAAACTACGTTGTTTTCCGACCAATTCTTAGTATGCGTATTATTTTAGCGAGATGTAAATACTTGTCATGTTTTAGGTTGGTAATTTAAAGGAATTCAATTTAAAAGATATTATTTTATTTGCAAGGCCAAAGATTTCGAGCGTTGGCGATGGGGGCATCATTCACGCGAAGACGTATAGTACTAGAAGATACCACACAATCATATTTGTGGCATTTGTTTGGTGGTCCTTTTTTATCTCTTACAACTTCACACTGAACCCAATCATTCAAATTGATGGCTTATCGAATTGATTAGGTAGGTCAACCTAATTTGAATAATTTATGGTTTCATTGTAATTCTGTCTTTTTTGTCATGTTCACTCTTTCTGATAGTAGCATAATATTACTCAACTTGTTGAGTTGTGACATGCGAATTTTATGTAGCTTAAATATGAGTGTGTGTGCGTGTGTATGCACTTGTTTTGTATTCTGAACAAAGGAATTCCATGTCCTCAGACGTCATTTCTATAGAATCACCACGTCCTCGGAAGAATGATATTGTTAAGGGTATTGTTAAGGTTAGGGTACGTGGATTTGAACAATCGACAAAGACAACAAGAAACTCAGTCCTAATGTAAAACACACCTATGTGTGTGATATTTCCGCCAGTCCAATGATAGTCATATCTTAATCAAATTTGTCTACTTGTGACATGTGAAGTTGGTATTCCCAGCTCCGCTCCCTTGACGATTACAAAGTTATGAAATATGATGAATCGTGTCTCCCACGTAAAACACTTTATGTAAGCCATAAACTTAAGTGTTATCTCCCCGAATGAAGTGTTTACCACTTCATGCTTCATGTGTCAGTGTTGTACTTTTTATTGCCATCCAAAGACAACATTGCGGCCTCCATGAAGAGTGAATAAAATGTCACTTGACTCCAAAAGTACCTAGAAGTATACCCTCTATCCGCCTTTGACATTTTCCCTACTTCAGTTCCTCATCGAAGTAGACGTCATGAATTAACTATAGAATATAGAGTGTAACTTGCAAACGTTTCCGCCAAGTACAGGCTCATACCCCCTCCTCCTCCCCTGGTCTACCGCCAAAACTTATAAGCTATAAGATGTTGACCACCAGCAGTACATAAAGCTTTTTGAACCACTTTGAAAGTAAATTTTGAGATACAAAAAGCTTTTTTATCTTCTTTTCTTTGCTCTTGACTATTGCTTTCCCCCTTTAGTTTAGATCCATTTCGTTTTGTTCCGTTCAGTTTCGTTTCGGTGTTGGCTGTTGTTTGCTTTGTTTCGTCTCGTCTCGTCTCGTCTCGTCATGTGTTATATTGTGTTATTTTGTGTTATTTTGTGTTATTTGTGTTATTTTACATTTCCTCATGTCTGGCTTCAGTTCCTCTTAGTTGTTCTTTCGTTCCATTCAAATGATTATTTTATGTTTAAGAGGTACTTATTTGTTCGAAAGAAGTCGAAAAAGTTTACTACATTTTTCATTGAGTTGTCTTTACTTCATCCTGAACCAGCAATGTAACATTCACGTTTCACAGTTAGTTGAACTCTCTTCCAATTCACAAAATATTCCTATATCATCATAATACAATATGCATTAAGGACTTCTTTTTTTACCCGTAAATGCAGAACAAAATGACCAAAGCAAACAAATTCAGTCCCCGGATTACGCCAATAATACTTTCTTAAAATTATGTCTCACGACTTTAACGGAGTAAGTTATTGTTTAAGTCCTATTCACCCTAAGTTTTCAGCCTAACTTCATTGCTTCTGGTCCAATTTGTGTTCACTGCATTGAAAGGTTACATTTTCTTTATTAGTACATCTTTTGTTCAAAGGAAAAATATGCATCTGTCACATTTTTGCCTTGGCAACGTATAACACATGATTATTATCATTAAAATTCATCCAATTTGAAAGAAGATAATTACTAAAGACAATGTAAATTTTTTTAAAGGATAGTTTCCCGCCATTTCAATAAGGAAATGTCTGGAAGGGAACATAGTACATTACGGCCATTATCTATGCATCTGTTGATCGAGTGGCGTCAACGTTGGCCCAAATTTCAATTAAAAATCTTTACTTTTTTTTATTTTAAATTTTGACGTGATTATTTTGCAAATCTTTTCTTGTATCTTCAGTGATTGCATTTCCAAAGATTTCAATGATATTTTTTACACAGGCGTTGACTTCTTTCATCACAATGGCAAAGACGTTTCCTTTGTTGGACATTGAAGAAACCTTGATCAAATGCTCTCATTGTCACGATCTTTTACGAGATCCCAGACTTTTGCCGTGTCTACATCGTTATTGTACCGATTGCTTGAAAACTTTATTCGAAAACCAAATTCGCAGTATCTCGTGT
Organism: Apostichopus japonicus; assembly: GCF_037975245.1. Classification (NCBI taxonomy): domain Eukaryota; kingdom Metazoa; phylum Echinodermata; class Holothuroidea; order Aspidochirotida; family Stichopodidae; genus Apostichopus; species Apostichopus japonicus. The sequence continues at coordinate 8,702,667 of NC_092561.1, forward strand.
AATCTTTGTCAAGAACAGTTCTCAGTCCCAATCAATGGGGTTTATGGAGTTAAGTCTGACTTCTTGGCAGGATGGGCTGTTCAATTCTTACAGCTTCGGAAATCATTCCTCAATAGAGACGTCAAAGACTGCATCAACTGTAGCCAACATTTAGTAACCGCAGGCTATTGTTTCAAGTGCAATGATTATTTGTGTAATCAATGTTGTCAGAATCATCTTACAAACCGAACATTTAAAGAACATTGGAAGCATATTTTATCTGCAAACATTCTTGAAGAAGCCAGTCTCTCATTGAAGGATTTAGCATCGCTAACTGTGGCCCCTACATGCCAAACACATACTGATCGCCCATCTGTGGTATGTTGTCAAAGTTGCGTCAACCTTCCCATCTGCATGGTATGTGGGACTTTGGGTGTGCACCAAAATCATGAAGTGCAAGACGTCGTCCAACTGGCTAATGACGAAAGAGAGCAGTTAAAGAGAGAGCTTACGGTTGTGACAAATTACAAGGCGGATGCTTACCTCGTAAGAGACAATATCGAGGCAGTTAAGAAGAATTTGAAGATGGCAATTTCTAGTGCTGCGGATAAATTGAAAGATTTATCATCAGAGAAAGACAAGAAGATTGCTGAAAAATTTACCCACAACGACGAAGAATTGAAGATATGCGAAAATGAGCTAAAGAGAATGAAGGAGGAACAGGAGAATGAGTTAGAGCAAGCGAGACAATCTGAAATCGAAGAAGCTAGAAGGATAATTAATGAGAAATACGAGAGAAGAATAAAGACACTGGAAATAGGCTATGAAAGAAAACTAGGTGGAAAGATGCGATATCACAGCAGGCGAAAGAAAGATTTCCTCAAACAAATTGATGGCATAGTAAATAAATTCGGAGAGTTCAAATTGAAGCTGCAAGTCGAATCAGAACAGAACTTGGAGAAACTGGGGATAATTTCCAGTGATTTAGATCGTCAGATAACAAGATACGAAAATCTGGTCACATCGGCGAAATGTCTTCAGGAAACCAGTAGCGACTGGACAACAGCGCGATGTATGCCGGCTATCAGTACAGCTTGTGGATCTCTTATGACATGTATGGACAACGAATTCCCCGAGTTGGATTCTTTGGCCAGGCTCAATTTTGTCAGACCACATACTCTGATGTCAGCGGAAATCGATAGCTGCTGCCTATTACGTGACAACCGTAATCAAGTAGTCAAAATTGCTGGACTCGATGATAATGGTAGTCAAATAGATGAAGTCGCACTACTCGGTGCTAATTTTGTCGTCACAAGCAGAGCTTCGGATGGAAAAGTTATCATCTTTGCAGTGGACATGACAGGCAACAATTTACGTACTAATGGCTCAATCAGCGGTGGCATGCAAAAGTTTCTCCGTAATTCGAGCTTCAGAGTGTCTATTCGTTATAGCCCTAGTCGCAAAACGATTCAATTCACTGACACCAAAGCGTTCATAATATCTCGGCCACATGAAATCGGTATCTTTGACGTGTCAAGTGATTCATGTATCAAGAAGAACATGAGAGACGTTGTAAAGTACTTCCCCCAAAGTCGAGTTTTAACCTGTGTTTCTATCGATCGTCATACACGTCAAGTCTACATCGGTACCAACAGCCGCTACGTGTACGTGTTTTATCCTCAACTGAGCTATAGTCACCAAGTCATTCTGCCAAACATAAAGAGCAAATCTCGAGATATGGCTGTGCATGATGACAGTATATTTGTTTGTGATTCTGGCTCAAATAAAGCATATGCCATCACACACAAGGGATTACGCCACTTTAGCGGCCCAGACGCCACGAGCGAATGGACCTCACAGTTTCCCCTAAGTGTATGCAGTGACAACCATGGTCACGTCTACATTTTGTGGAGGCATTTTGGTCAAGGCCAGTTGCAGCTTGGTTGCAGCATCTTGCAATATAGCAAGGAAGGTTCCGTTCTAACTAGACTGTCAGGGCCGTATGATTCACAGTACATGGTTATGCAGATATTCGACGAAGGTAACAACCTAGTCGTGGCCACGCGGTTGTCGAAAGAACTTCACATCTTCCCAATGGTAAGCATATACGTATTCATTTTTAAACTCGTGAGAGCCAGAATTGTTGATGTCCAAAATCTCGGTAGAAAAAGACAGGTGGAGCATTCACAAATTTACAAAAATCATAACTTTCCTCTGTTGATATTTGTATACGGTTGTTGCCTTCGACCACGTGATACAGTTTATGCTGTTCGTGCTATTCATCAGTTGATAATTGATTTAAAAAAATTGCTATTTTGTTTTGGTAACAAAGAGGGTTTTTTTTCTTCTTGCAGACAACCGACACCGACAAGACGAACCCAGAAGCTGCGGAGAGTTGAATTGGATATCTACACGGATCATCAGTCGGAATTGCGGCCGTGTCGAAAACAGGAATGGGTGCGACAAATACCAAAATGCAGATACCCTTCCCAGAGTGTTCTGTACAAATTTCAACAACGTGATGAAAGATTGGATAGAGAGATGGCAACAGTGTTTTCGATTTTTTTTTGTGTTCAATTTTGGGTCAATTTCTAGTAACATCTGCCTTTAGTTGACATGGGTTTCTCCTGAAGACATCCAACCATGGCTGTTCATTATAGATGTAACTACTCGGGCAATGTCTATGAGAAGGGGGAATGTCTATGAGAAGGGGGAATGTCTATGGGGTCTAAGGGGTATAGGGACGTAGCATACGTTGACCAGGCGACGTTTCTTTTACCGTTTCAGATTTTCCACACTTAACATTCATTATCTACACAATATTCGTCAAGGGTTCATGTCTTTAGAGCCACGGGTAACTACAGTAATGGAGATTTAACCGTACAACAATTGTATACGACATAAACTCTCCCACCCCATTCGACTACTTTTACTAAACCACGTTGTTTTAAACATCCTTATATTGAGCCTGCTGCACTTGTACTCGTATATAATAATAATAATAATAACAATAATAATCAGCAGTTATTTAGACGCTTAAGCGACCATAAATGTGGGAGAAACCCGCAAGGGCTTATGGATTACAATTTACACGTCGGGTGGCTTCCAATTCAACATTTAAACTCAAATTTGGAATCTTTTCAATTTAGAAAGTCATTTCAGATGGGAAAACCGTAGATTGCTCTTGGATGAAAAACTCACCTTACTATGACCCGGCCGGGAATCGAACCCCGAACCTCCCGATTGCTAAGCCTCATTGCTTCAAATGCCACCGCCTTTATCCACTCGGACACATCACAGGTATACATATTGTAGCATAGCTGCATGTACTCGTAATTCGCCCACATGGATATGGACTCGCACTAACGGCATTTGATAAAACTAGTATAGTTACCAGCGCAAGATTGTGTACGCATAGTCGTGCTTACAGCCTTGTACTGGTACTCATACCAAGGGAGTCCCACTTGTACTCTTACTCAATGCTGCTGTCTGCAAATTGCTTGACAATATCATTAGGGTCTCGAATGACGGTATGTAGAATGTAAACTGATCAGACCATATGTGTATAGGCCATCGTTACTTGTTCATAACCTTTATAGTCAGATTTTGAGAAAGGAATAAATTTGTAAACAGAAACGCCATGTGTGAAGTTCTGATGTAATCAATTTCAGTAATGGTCTCCCTTACTAAAAGACATTAACAGACTGCACTAAAAGTCATTAACAGACTGCATGGGAATTTCGATGTAAGAGACATTTGTCAACAATTCCCGGAAGCACCGCTATTTCGGCAACGATTGGGGCGGAGGTGTGGTCTAATTCTTCCCCGACCAAATGTAAAAACATCCCCGGTTGAACATTTGCCCCTGACCGACCATGAAGATGTCGCTATCTCACTCGCCCCCCCGTCTCCCCCTCCCACCACACACACCCTCGTCACTCACTTTGCGCGCACCACCACTGTCGTAAGTATGATCAGGTGTTTCAAGATTATGAGTATGTCTGTGCATCAATTTATTTTGAGTTGGTTAATCGAATATTCTTCAAGGCCATTGCTACTGTTTCGACCGTGCTTGAAAGATGTTAAGAATTTAAATGATTCCTTTATTCAGAAAGGTAGTGCCGGTATTTCAAAGTCCAATCTTGGAGATGCAATACATCTCTTTTCCAAACAGAAAACTGTGAGTTTAGGTGTTTTACGTTACTACAACTATTTGTGTTTTCATGATGCTTAGCTGTAAAATATGATATATATATATGGAATGCTCCTTTTTAGGCTTATGACTCCAATAGTAGAAGTATATGTGCTGCACTTATATATCCAGCCACCTGAATTGTGTGACGATTGTCATTTTGCAAAGAAAAAAACGGTACAGAAATACAATTTAGGATGATAGCAGTGTTTCGCGGGCCGCATGAGGCCCTATGGTTAATGTTCTGCCGCCTTCAAGGGTTTATACACTCTTAATACGGCTCGCCAAACCTTATGAAAGGAGAAAAGGAAACATGCAATGCGTATACATATACTAAATGAGGGTGTTAGTATCTAGAGACTTAGGGCCTTCCTGCAGTGATAGGGTACCGATGATGCAAGATAACATAATGGAAAACTTACATTACCATATAAGGAAATACTTCCATCTCACGGGATTTAATATACACCCTTAACATTTGTGGCTCGTCGAGTAGGTACAACGGTTAGAGTGGCAAGCAAGGCCAACATCGTGCCCACCAATGCTCTCAACTCCTTTAAACTGAGTCTATTTGCAACATAAACATTTATTGATATAAAGTTATTTGACTCTTCTGGAGAGCTTTTATTCTTTTATAACAGTGGAGGCCGGTAGAAGGAAATATGTGCTCCGTTCTTTTTATGGAAAAGTTATAAATTTAAAATATCAACTACATCGAACTCTTTGTGCAGTCACCTTTGTATGTCAGGTGATAGATAGTTGACATCTTCCGCTGTGTGTGACAGTTAGCGAACAGTGACGTACAAAACAGCGTAGCCTTAAAATATAGAGTTGGCTAACCAATACAACTCACATTCAACACGTTCAGTTATAGAGGTGAGTACATTTTGATTTCGTTCATTCTATTAAAAAAAAAGACTTCTTCTCGTATTAAAACCACTTTTTTATTTTTTTTTATTTGTTGATTTTTTTATTCGACAATTTACATATATCTAAACCCATTTTGTCCTTTGAATCGTTTGTATAGAAACATTTTAATATTGCACCAATATCAGTCAGTACATAACTTGTTGGAAAGAATAGGGCGTAGATAACTTTTTCGATGAGAGGGGATACTATGTTAATCGGTGTTATGCTTCGTTCATTAACATTTCCATGGAATAACGTTTTCTTTACCCCTCCTATCCGGTGCTCATAGAAGTCGATAAAAGAAGGGGGCGCGTACGTGAGCAAATCAAGAAAAATAATGTGACTTTATTTAGTCAGGCTTTCTATTTCCGGTATGACTTTTTCTCTGCAATGATTTGGTCACACTTTGTGCCCCTATAGTTCACTTGTTCACTATTTTCAAGAGCGCTGTCGAGAGGGGTTGCTCTCTCTGTGTAACACTCAAATTCATAAACAATTCAAATGAAGAAAAAGAATGTGACTTTATAAAGTCACGCTTTCTATTCCAGTATGACCTTACTTTGCAATGATTTGATCTCACTATGTACCTCTAGTTCACTTTTTTCAAGAGAGTCGTCGAGAGGGGTTGCTCTCTCTGCGTAAAACCGCCGAGTTATTCAACCCACCCCCACCCCCTCCTCACATGACGATTACTCCCGCTTAGCCAGTGATAGACAAGCAGATGAACAGAGTAACCACTCAATGCGTTGATTAGAAAGGAATACAAAGATAATCATTAGTTTCTATGCTTAGGATCGATGCTTCGAATATGTTCCTCTTTGATTACTCAACAATATCCTATCCTTTTACAGTTTCGGTGTTGAGAAATAAAGAAATAGGTCCATGCCACAATGCTTTCGACAGGAACTAATTGCCAAATCCGAGGACTGAATCCATTTGATTTTCTTACCTTATTTTTTAACAGTTTCTATTGGTCCGGTTTCTTCGTACTTTCGAGATTGCACAGCTGGCTGTACCAGAATGGCCACCCCTTCTGCTTGGACTGACATCGAGGAAGAGTTTTTTCGTTGTTCAATATGTTTGGAAATCTACAAGGATCCTAAGCTTCTGCCATGCCTTCATAGGTATTGCAAAGAATGCTTGGAGAGAATCATCGTTGGTCTGACTGATATCAGATGTCCTCTTTGCCAAGATGAGACTAAGATACCCGTCGAAGGTGTGGATGGTTATAAAACGGATTTCCATATGAATGGTCTACTTCAATTTATTCACCTTCAAAAATCTGCTGGGAACAAAGAAATGAGGGAATGCATTGGTTGCACAAGTCATTTGGAGGTATCAGCTTACTGTTTTAAATGTAGAGACTTTTTGTGCGAGAAATGCCATACAATTCATTTGACAAATAGAACACTTGCGGATCATAAAAATAAAGTTTTGGCTCTGAAGGACTTTAAAGCCCACAACCTGAAACCAAGTGATCTTTCGACGCTTACAGAAGCTCCAAGATGTCATCAGCATTTGGATCAGGCATCAGTGATTTGTTGTGTGACCTGTGGGAACCTTCCTATTTGTATGGTTTGTGGGACGATGGGTGAGCATAGAGACCACGAAGTGTACGATGTAAAAGCTTTAGCCGAAATTGAAAGTAAGAAACTTCGTGGACAACTTGTGGCACTTAAAAAGCATAACTTGAACATCGTCAAGGTAAAAGAGAAAACCGAGGAGGTCAGACGTACTCTGGACAAAGCCATCACTGACGAAATTGACAGATTGAATTCACAATGTGTAAAAGAGAAAGAGAAGATTACGGCTCGATTAACACAAAACGAAGACGAATACAACGAATGCAGAACTCAATTGACTAAAAAGATGGAAAATGATTTGAAAGAAATACAGAGCAAAAGGGACTTCGAAATTGAAAAAGTTACAAAACAGATAAATGAAATATATGATGAACGTGCAGAGGAATCGTTAGTGATTTATAGAAAGAGTTTAGGCGAAAGACAATCAATTCACGATCAGAGAAAATCGGTGTTAGACAAAGAAAAAAACGATTCCCTACAAGAATTTGTAGACCTCAAGGGTGATGTGTTGACCCAAGGGGAACAAAACATGGTCAAGCTAGAGTCAATTTTAAAACAATCTGCAAACCGACTTACAAGATTTCAGAACTTAACATTGACTGCGAACAGTATCCTTGCTGCGAATGACGATTGGACAGTAACTCAGTGCGTCCCTGCTATAAGGCTAGCGT